>NW_016169351.1:0-17586 GCF_001687245.7 Rhagoletis zephyria
TAGTCTGCATGTAATAACAGATTTAGTAACACTTTTTCGTAGTTTAAAAATATGCAAAACAAGAACGATTTTCTGTTGTATTTAGCAACGCACATTGTTGTTTTTGAGAGGTGTGGGACTAAGAGTTTAATCAAAAGGAGTGTTCGATAAATGAAGTTTTTTTTTTATTCGAAAATAGTTTAACGTCACGGTTGGTAGATTAGGTTAGGTTGAAATGGCTGCCTGCGTCCAATGTATGTAGGAGTGAGGCACACTTAGGCCCAGTCTGCCCATTGTCATACCGATTGGGAGTTCGTATTCGATCCCGTCCGTTCAACTAGAAGTAGGCTCGCCAGACAGACAAAGTGGTGATGGGTATGTGAGCGTATTCTCGCCCACGATGTCACTAACATGGGTAGTGTGCCATACTCTCAATATCTTCCTCGTAGTGGCAGCATCGGCAGAAGTCATTGGACGGCAAGTCCATTCTGTTCGTATGCACCCCAATCAAGCAGTGGTCCGTTATAATTCTGGCCACTTGCCTAAGTAGAAGGCGTTTTAATCGAGTGAATGTGTCGAATATTTTCCTACTTTATTTGCCTTCTCGGCGAAATGTGTTTTAATGTGGTTACTTAAGGCAGATTAAAGTCCAGCGGCCATCAAATAGGCTTTAACTTGGCTTATCGAGTCTTAAGCCAAAGTGCAGAGTCTTTTATGGCCGCTGTAGAGCATTAGCGGGACTAGTTGGTAGTGCTCCTGTAACTGGCATGCATGAACCTTGGTGAGCTTATTCAGTGATGTGCACTATGTAAGGCTTAAGACACGATTTCTTGCCTAGCCGTTTTGCTGGCGTANTTGGTAGTGCTCCTGTAACTGGCATGCATGAACCTTGGTGAGCTTATTCAGTGATGTGCACTATGTAAGGCTTAAGACACGATTTCTTGCCTAGCCGTTTTGCTGGCGTAAAGAGCGGCAATGATCTTTCTGGCCGGCTTCTCTTCGTAGCGTTGACAGGCCAGTTTCCTGTCGCCGTTTTAGGCAGTTTAATATTCGAAGTTTAAATAAGAGAATTTTAGTTTTCTTTTTAAAGAAAACCGGTTGGAAGACAGCACGCATTCCTCCGACCAGATTCCCACGATACTCAATGCATTCTGCAGCAGTTCGCCCAGTACTTGATGGTTTTTGGAAGTTGCAGTTAGGGCACCCAAAGGCTCCTTCTATATGTGGAAAAATACCGAATGATATTTTTTGGGTGACAAGGATTTCTCGACATCGAAAAAGTTTTTATGGGGTTGCGGTTTCCTCAGATTTGCCTGTAGAATAGACGCGCTTGGAGTCAGATAGCTCCTTTGGATAAATCTTTTGCCGAATAAATGTGTGGAGAGAATATTCTCCCGGATTTTTATAAAGAGAGAAGAAAGGCTGATCACTAGAAAATTGTTAGGCTTCATGTAAGACGCTCTGCCACTCTTTGGTATGAAGACGACCTGCGTATCAATGCTTTTCGTATGTACCCTAAATTAAGACATGCCTTGTAGATTACAGTTAGATTAGGACATAATATGTGACTAGCGTGGAAGGGAACAGCTCAATTTAAATTTTTCCCGAATCTTCAAGAGTTTTTAAAAACAGCACACGAATCTTTTGTTTATTAGCAAATGCCTTGATGCCTAAGCAATACAAATCAAAGAACTAGATATCTAAGCGAAGCGCACGAAAATAACTGACAGTCGCCTCACTTCTTTGGCATCACGATTAAGCATTTGATATTACCAGCATCAAATTATTTTGAAATTTTATAAGAAGCTGTTTTACCAGGGCGTGCTTGATCTGAAACGCTCTACTGAACATATGTGCATAGTTTGGGGGTCTACTTTCTTCCTTTTCTTCTTGTTCGGCACTACGGTTTTAGTCCGGGACAAAAAGGAAAAAAAACCTTGCCAATTGCCCCTCTCCTTTGCGAAGTTGGGCCAGTTGTTGTACATCCCGAATTCAGACAGATGCTTCTGCACTTGATCCGTCCATTGTGTTCGTGGACGCCCTTGCTTTCGTTGTTCAGCCTTAGATGTTCTGTTGAATGATAAGATCATTCCAGTACCGTAATCTTTGTATTTTTATGCGCTTAACTATGGCTATGTCGTTAAAAAGCTCGTAGAGTGCGTCATTCTTTGACGTTTTTTAACTTCCCAGTAATTTTTCTCGGTTACTAAATCTTGTCAGTAGAACTGATTTTGAATTATTTTTTTAATAAATCTTAACAAGCTTTGTTTTTTGCAGCAGCCTCTTCAAAAGATATTTGTCCTTTGGACACAAATGACTTAAATACGATGCATACCAAGCGTACGGTCATTTTTTTTTTTTTTGATTATTGGACTAAGGATCTCGCGTTCAAAGGCTGATTTTGTAAACACTTGAGGTTACGAGGCTTATTGCAATGTTTGCAAGTGCACATTAAAAGCCAAACCAGGAAACACGCACGCTCGCAAAAGCACCAAAAAAGCTGTAGCAGCATAAAAAGTCAGAGAAAAAAGTAGGCGACTTTTTTAAGCCTTCATTGAAAATGTAATGAACGCAAAAAAGGCTGAAATATTGCTATGCTCCTTTTTAGCAGAACGTAATTTAGCATTTTCGACAATCGACCACCTAACCAAATGTCTACAAAAGAAAAAAATATTAAAAATCAACGCGATTCTTTAGCAACTTAAAACTTGCACATTATTACCCTGGAAAATAATGGGCTCTCAAACTGCATACCCAAAAAAATTCTTAAAAATCCGAATAAAAACTCGAAAATTCAGCTGAAACTTTGCATTTTTTTTAATAATTTTTGCACAATTTGAAATGTGGATTTATATTTTGTTTGTTATATAATAAGCTTGGCTTTTATGGAAAAATAATAAAGATTAAATAAACAAAAGAAAGACAGCCACAATCGATCAAAATATTGATGACTTAATCACCTGATAAAAAGTGTATATATAAAATGATATTGATATTAACAATCTCAAACCAGTTTACAATGAATTTTAAATGTGCTCTGTCGAAATGACATTTTAATACACCTTACATATATACTTATGTATGTACCTTTGTATACAACAAAAGTTTAATAAGAACTATCCTGTGTGCAACATTTGAAAAAGACGTTTTTGGGCAGGAAATGACGTTTTTTCCGACCAAGAGTGACGTTTTCTCATGCCGAAGACCTGGCAACACTGCCTATCGCCAACGTGAACAGGGTTCTCTAGGAAGTCCTAAAAGCCTTCACATTTTCGTGCGGTATCGGGTGCGCGTCTCGTCATATAAAAGAAGCGGCAGGTTAGGCCTAGTAAGTCGAGGTTATTCGTCCATTTTCTTAATAGGGCATACAGTTCAAAGAACAAGTGCATCAACATGTGAGACATTTTTTTCCAACCAACTATCGGTTAAGCGTGACGTTATTGCAATCAAAATGTAAGCTATCCAATTGGGTGCTTATCGAGCTTCAGTGATTTTAATTTTTCGCCAAAATTGTTATCAACGAATATTAAATGTCCATCAATGAAAACCTTTCACTACATTTTACACACAGTTTAAAATTAATGAACAATTTAAAATCAAATATTGGCTAGACATTTACATATATTGAGAGCATTAATGGCTTTTAAATTATCGTTTATAAAATATTTTCCAAGTGCGATTATTCAAACAGTTTGCAAAATGACTTTGTCGCAAATACTTTCTATATCAAGTTTGCTTCTTGGATTTTCGTTGCGTACATCTGTTTCTATATCCATGATTAAATTTACAAATATCAAATGTACAACGCTCGACAAGCCGTTTGCCGATTTTCGTTATTGCAAACTCAAGGCATTGGCCAGAGATAGTGTTGCGCTTTCGTTGCGAGTTGATATCTTTCAAGCGTCAGTGAATAATGTGACGGTAAGTGGAAAAGCTTTTTTTTTTGTACTAGAAGCTGCACATTTTCTATTATGTTGTCTAATTGTTTGACAAGTTTCATAACACAGCTATATACATACTTGTCTACTCCGCAGGTACATGTGCAAACTTTCAAACGATTCAATGGCTATCGTCCGTTTCTTTTCAATATAACAACGAATTTTTGTGACTTTATGCGGCATAAGACGCGTTTCAAATTTTTGAACATGATTTTTAAGATTTTAAAAGCATATTCAAATATCAATCATAGCTGTCCTTATACTGTAAGTAAACAAATCTGTATGTTGCTTATCATTCTTACATCTATTCAGTATTTCAGCATGACATTATAATCGATAAGTTAATTTTGACACCGGAGTATTTTCCCCTTCTTCCAATGCCATCGGGAGAATATCGCATAAATTTTGGAGTTGACGCCTATAATGATCCAAAAGCGATTGTATATATCTACGTTCTAATATTAGATTAACAGGTCTATTCTGTACGTTACCGAAGATTTTGTGACCGGAAAATTTTACTACCAAAAAATGTTGCCACTTCTTGTCACCGCGATTCTAGGTACGTTGGTAATGCAGTGAAAATATTCAGCAACTCAGCTATGAAGATTTGTGGAAATTCCAGCTTATGAGATGGTAACCAAATTTACCGGTTACAAGAGAGCACAGAATGCGAAAAAATTTATATTATTATATTTATTTATGCGTTTATAAAATTTATGTTACCAGTGCAGAATAGACCTGTAAATGGGTATGCAGTTTTAAGGGAATGATAAATATATCGATTTATTTTCATTCAAAATACATAAGGTCGACGATATGCATTCAGAATGATGTTTTAAGTTCTAAGCTAAAATTAAAGGCGAAATTTGTTTGATCTTTCGGGATTTTCGAGACTTCTCGGAATCTTTTCGGACCGATAATTTTGTTTTGACTTTCAGGATTTTTTTGGTCTTCTATTTCTCCCTTAAAAATAATCAATTTTTTTACTCAAAATAACACAAATACTTTCCAAAGGTTTCCGTTGTTCTGAATCAAAATTCGAGTCATAATTTTTCTGGTAGCTCAGAGCGATTTTGGCCTTTATTTGATGTTATGTACTTAAAGTACAAATCTTCTTCTTTCGAAAGCCGTTGAGTTTGCATCTACATCTTTTTTTGAATATTGTACCGAACTCAACCGAACCCAGAGAAAAGTTGGCGACCCTTGAATGCATATTCATATCCTTTAACTGATTAACTTGTACTCGTCACCCAAATTGAAATATCTTGTAAAATTTATTGTTATTTGTACATTTTGCAAACCCTTTGATGGCATGTACTAGGTTGTTCAATTATTCGCCTTTTTTTCAAACCCGGTTTTCGAGTTATTCGAAAAATGTCAATTAAAAAAAAACCGTTCCCAATTATGAAATTAAGAAAAAACTAAATAAACCGGTTTTATTTTACAAAGGTAGTATGTGAAAAAAATTCACATTCGGTCTTAATTGAACTTTTCTCTGATTTGATTAGCACTCTTGCCGCCGTAACTTAGTGCTTGGAGGCCATAAAAAACTATTTTTTCCAACAGCGGCGCTCCTCAGTAGACAATGACAAAGTATACGAANACTGAGATTACACCCTCGTCCAAAGAAAAATGTATAAGCGACAAGCAATTATTTATTATTATTTTTGAATTTTTTTTGCTCATTTTTATTTTTGCTCATTTTTAAATTGAAGCTCCAGTGCAAATTTTCTCAAAATTTATGTAGAAAAGTTGTGAACATTTTCTAGTTCTATTTTCAATCAAGTAAAATAGATTTGTAGTGAATTTAAAGATGCTCACATGTACTAAAAAAAACCCGGTTTATTCGATTACCAAAATCCGGTTTATTCGATATCCGGGTTAATCGCCCTAGTATTCACATTTAAGCTCTCTTTAAAACCCCCTGCTATAAAAATTGATAAATTCCCACGGGAAAACGGCCCAGGGTGTTTCGGGCTGAAATATTTGCAATCTGAAACTGTGCAAAATTAAAACTTTGAGAAGGGTTTGAAGGTCACTTTTCTTGTTTTGTTTACAGTAGTTAGCCGGGCCCTTTCATACAGGATGACGAAATCCAAGCTGGTTAGAGACTGCTTTGACACGCTGCAAATTTTGGCAGCTAAAACACTGTAAAATTTTGCTGGGTACCAAGGCCGTTGTGGAATCGAAGAAAACGAGGTTTGTGTTGTCTCAGTTGGTCCTACGCGACAGTTTTATTTACTGAGTGGGTACAATCTGAACGCTGTAAAAACTGTAGAGTGATAAAGGGCCATAGACAAGTCAGGCTCTTCGGCTGCCCATTCAACAGAAAGGAACCAAAGACTACATCAGGCTACGTTCTAGGTACCTGATTGGTCACAACCGACTGCGATTCCACTTGCAAGAGATCTATTGTGCCCTCAACCATTTAAAGTAGGTCATCAAATCTTAGAGAACCCCAAAATTTGAGGAGATCTCCAGGGGTTAGCGATTGAATAAGTTCTTCACTTGGCCAGAGTTGGCTTACATATCTCTCCCGTCTTCTCACAACAGCCTCGCACTCGCGAAGCAGGTGTAAATAAGTTTCCTCAGTCTGCAGTGACCCGTCAGAAAACCAGGTATAATCCTTACCCTCTCTTTGGGGAGGTTTGTTACTACCCTGTACCTTGTAAGGTTGTAGCTTCCCAGTAAGCATTTAGCCTGTTGTAGACTTGCAGTGTTGCGCCAGTGATGATTTCTTAGCCTGTTCCTCTCCTAATCTATATATATATATGTATATATATATACATACATACATACATATATACTCTCATAGAACATTAAATTAACCCCCAAAAATTATGTTTGTTCTCTTCACCCACACAAATAATATGTCTTCATACCAAATTTGACAAAGGATGACGGAAAATCGTTCTACATTACATCACAAATAATATTCTCCATCAATACTTCCACATATTTGCCACGCTCGGCGACTTTATGCTCCATAACCATAACCATCCGCCTGCCTGTTTAATATATGTGATACCAGTGATTCCCAATGTGGTCTAGGTGGACCCCAGGGGTCCATGGGAGACTCGATGGTGGTCTAAGTTGGCGTGAAAAAAAAAAACAGTTGTAAGAGGGGTTCCACGAAAACTTATCTGGTTTCGATAGTAAAGAGCCAAAATGGTTGCTTGATAGCCTCCTTATTTAACTTTAATTTTTTTGAGTGGTGTAGAGTGCTCTTGACGTAGGAAAGCCTTCAAGGCCACCTGCAGACTAAAAAGAACTGGATGGGGCGCGGCAAAAATTGCTGGCGGCAGAGATTTAAGCACTTGTTAAATTTCCAATGCTACAGGATAGTACATCTCCATTACCTTTGTTGAAGAGATTCTATAATGTTGAGTTCCCTGAGACTAAAGCTGGTTTAATTCACCTGCGAGACCGGACTCACACTTTGTCGAATATTCACTAATGGCTCCAAAACAGACTCTGGGTCATGATTTGGGGTCTTTTTCGAATATAATGGGCATAAGCTTCACTTTTCTGTTGGGGAATATGCTTCAGTCTTCCAGGCTGATGTAATTGCAATCCTCAAAGCCATGGACTACGTGGTGGAACATAGGTGGAGGGGAAAGAGTTTACGTCTCTGCTATGACAACCAAGCTGCACTTAGGCATTGGCCAAATTATGGTGGTAAACATAACGAGCTTGCTTTACCCGTCTGTCCGTCTGTGCACACGATAACTCGAGTAAAAATTGAGATACCTTAACGAAGCTTGGTACGTGCACTTCTTTCGGGCGTAGGACGGAAATGGAACACATATAACGTATCAGACGAACGCGTATTTAAATACCAATATCACCAATTGATATTTACAATAATTTTTAAACGAAAAATAAGAATATTATAAATTTTCGGAAAATGGGCGTACGCCACACGGTTACATGTGTATATCTTAGTAACCGCTGCACCAATTTCTTTCCAACTTGGCGACAATTGTTAGCCTTTCTACAGCATACCAAAATGGCCGAAAACTTTTAAAATCCGACAATAACCACGGCCACATTCCATATAACGGTAATTTGGAGAAATCTTCGATAAATCAGTAAATGTTAAAGCTAACATTATGCGAAGTCAAAATCGGGATGGGATGAAACCAACGGGAAATGTTATATCGGTCAAAAACAAGTTATACGTGGCCCGGCGTTTCGCTGGGTCACGTCTAGGAATCGAGATATATCGATTTGAAGTTAGTAACTATCATATAGGGGAAATTGTCACCTTTGGTGGTCTTTTTTTTTGACATAACTCGAGAACCACTAGTCCGATTTTCATGATCTAGTCTCATTTTGCTTAAAGGTTATGTGACTTTGCGTGAAAGTAATACGACTTGCCTTTTTTCCGTTTTGGATTTTTTATGAATTTAAAAAATAAAAAAATTCAATATTTTAGGCAAAAAATATTTTTTTTCTTCAAACATTTATTTTTACCGGCAAAACTGTTGATTATATAGAAAAACGTTATACAAACTAATTAAAAGAATTGTAATTTCTAATTTTTTTAAATCTGTTTGAGCAAAATCGAACTAGTGGTTCTCGAGTTATGTCAAAAAAGGACCACCAAAGGTGACAATTTCCCATATATGATAGTTACTAACTTCAAATCGATATATCTCGACGGCGGAACACGTATAACTTCTTTTTTACCGATATAACTTTCCCCGGTAGTCTGAACCCTTCCCGATCACTGACCCCTACCATTTGTCTCACAGTGTAATTTATTCAAATTGATGCTTGCAACTCTTTACCAAGAAATACGTTTATGATAAAATTTTGGAAAATGGGCGTGACACCGCCCACTTATGATCACATATATTTATCTCGGTAACCGTTCTATCAATTTGTACCAAACTCGGTATGCTTATTGTGCATGCCATATAAAAGCAAAACGTTGAAAATTATTGAAATCGGACTAAAATTTAGGCCGTTTTTCATATAACGGTAAACTTCAGAAATGAAACTTTAATATTTCGAAAATTAGGGACGCTAACTTACTCAAAATTGATACACCCCGCTCGGCTTACCATGTAGCGGTAGCTTTCGGAAAGGTGAAAATCATATATTTAAAACTTGCGCCGGGTATTTTATGTTCAGTTCTGCCCGAACTTAGACTTTCTTACTTGTTTTTACTAGCTTGGAATATTTAGAAATGTATCAACAGGGGGCCCACCGGAACCAGTGAATTTTTGAAAGGGGTGTACGAGAAAAAAAGTTTGGGAACCTCTGCCATATACTCATCTTTGCCTGATTCGCAGCTTTGGTGTCGCTGTCCGCATTCGTAATCATTAATTCCAATGAATTCCGCTCAATTATCAGGCATAAGGCGTCGTTAATTGACTTGTGCACCATTAGTTAACTTATGTGACTCTTTATTAGAAGGCAGAAATGTTAAATGCGGCATGCAGACTGTTTTGCTATTGCACTTCGTAGCGAAATGCAAGCGACATATACATATATGTATGTATGCATATGTACTCACTGGTAATACAAACAAACAAACAAAAAAAGATTTTCTACGCGCCGCACAGTGGGGTAATTGATATCGATATTGGAAACTAATTCAAAAAATGAATTTCAAACAACAAAGAAATTTTTAGTACCAAATTAAAGTAGATAAAATTTTTCATAACCACATAATCAAATATTTGCCTAAACCATTTTACGGTTTTCTTGCAATATACTCTTAAAGTCGTCGCTTTTTCCTTTTTATGTGCGCAAAGTGATAAACGTGATTTGTTACTTCATATTTCCAAGCTATTTCTTTAAAGATAAATCAAAATCGACAATGTAACCTTCTGACTCAGGTATTTAGGCAATAAAAAGTGATTTTATTTTCCTTTTACTATGGTACTAAACAAGGCGTTTTTGACTATATACGTAGACATATAGTTGTGAAGACGGTGGGATCAAGCAAAAATGTTTTTATTCACATATACCTTGGAGGTTATAGTTGCATTCTGTAAAAAAAAGTTGCGGCATGTCTGCGCACTTTTTCAGTATATCAATTTTTTAACATAACCTGGTTAGTGAAATATACACGAGTCATTAAATAATTATGGAGAACTATAGTGATGATGAAGATGTTGATAGCGATGACAATGACGCAAGCGAAGATGGTGATTGTTTTTATTAAAGGTTATATATTTTGAACTACTTTCTAAGCTTAAGAAAGCCACAGACAATTTTTACAATTCAGATTCATTAATGTATAGGAGTTACCTATAAAGGACAATAATGATTACTTTTTCATGAACAATTAACACATTATTATTGCATTACTTGGCAACGTGAGTAAATAAATCTGCAGGTATGTTGAATGCATCTTTCGGAGCATTTTCCTTATAAATGTTTAAAATAATGCCTCTGATGCACATTTTGGGGAAGGTATCTTAAATGTGCACTTAAGCATAAAGGCAGCAAAGCAAAATATACTGTACATCAAAATATTTTAAATTAACCGTACGTATGAATTGATCTCCAGTTTCAATTTCGATTACCCCACTGTGCGCCGCAAAGCGTTGACTGGAATACTAATTGAATATTAAACAAATTTAGTTACATTTCCATACATATTGACGCCCACATTTCTACGGAGAATAAAACGCAATTTAGCGACCAATAATAATTTCGTGGAATCAAGCGCGTTTACTTCCGGTTAACTTCCTATTCGGGTGGAGTTTTTTTTGCCATCTAAATAAAAAGAATATTTACTGTAGCGTTTGAGGAATAAGGAACGGACTTAGATATGGCCAGGCATTAGTCATGGGTTTTAGTCAGACATTCATATTTGATCCGTTATGAATTAATACTTAGTGAAAAAATTGATGTTGAAATGATGCATACAACCAGGCCCGTCGAGAGGGGTATATCCCCCTTGGCCCGGGCTTTAAGGGGCCCAAAATATTGAAACCATAACTTGTTATTGTTTTTTATAATGTAATTGCTCCTTCGGTATAGGCTTTTATTATAAATATTTTCCGATACGTGTTGATAGTTTCTGACTCTAATAAATTAAAGAAAATGATCACAAGCTTTTAAATTAATAAAATTTATGTATAAGGGGCTTTTCGTGACAGTTCGGGGCCCGAATTTACTCTCGACGGCCCTGCATACACCCTTACTGTGAACTTCTCAATTTTATATTCTTGAACCTTATCTGGTTCCACAAGTTAGGCTCGTTACAGTTGTATGAGGACTTGGAAACATTTTAAATTTTTAATGATACTTTGGCATTTGGGAGAGCTTGTCTTGACCGTAGTTTAAACAACTCAATTTGGGGAAAAACGATCCTCTAAAAATTTGTTGGTAATATCCACTGTGACTGAGTTGATATGCACGCTCCAGTTTGAGGCATAGAGTAGACTAGGGGCTCTTAAAATGTGGGTTGGAAATTTCTCACTCATGCCATTGTTTGTGTCTTGTTCACCTAGTAGTCTCCTCGGCAACCCCTCTCCAAGATTCGGAGCAAAAGCTTCTACTTAACCTCATTCCACTTTTTAAGCCAATGGACCCAACTCCAACATTTTGAGTCAACATAAGGCGTTACCAATAAAAAAAAAGCTTACTTGTCCCAAATGCGACTTGAAGAAACCCTCAAATTTATTGGCCGAGCTTGAATCTGAAGCAAAATATTTTTCGGTGCCATTACTGTGCAGTGGTCTGTTAGGCTAAGGCCAAAAGACCAAGAGATACTTTCAACAATTGACTCAAAAATAAACAGAATTAGAGGGTAACCCGGCATAGATATCTGCAAGATTTTTACAAACACAGTGCTTACATCTTTCTCAATTACAGTCGTTTATTAAGGCAAAGATCGGCTTAGTTACTATTCGTAGTCAGCTCAACTAATGACGGGCCAAGAAAAAGCTCGGGTTCAAAAGGATCGCAATTAAGCAGGACATATTTAGGCATGCATATGCACGGACTGTATTGATTAAGTAGTAGTTTAAACTGCTGTAGTATATAGAACGTAACTGTGCCAGAGTGAAGCGGATCGCACAAGTAAGCTGAAGCTCTTCACCAGCTGTAAGAGGTGGTTGGACTCCGATTATTATATCTTAAGGGCCGAGAGTTCATGAAAATAATGTATCAGCCCGTCGGTGAATGTTTTCAGAGCCAGTCTGTTCACTGTCCTGTGCAAAGGTTTGAATCTGAACCGCTATTTCATTGATATAACTTCTGTCGTGTTTGGGAGATTTTCAACCTATGGCAGGTTTTTAATGGATGAAATCCAGCATATTCTGCTTCCTAACTTGTGGATGGAGTTCAGGTCGCATCTAAATACTTCCAGGAACTGTAAGGAGTTCAATGTTTTGGCATGTCTATAACTTCGTCCACTCTTCACTTAGCTGGTTGATTTTGGGATATTTTTCCGACGTCTTTGATATCAACACACTAAAATATGGTAGACTCTGGTAAATATGCTGTAAATTTTTAGTGGGTATCTTTTAATTTGGAAAGTGTGTCAAAAGAGATTACCAAGTTTCTACGCAGTTTTTATGAAAAATACATTTAACAACCGAGATTTGTCAGACAAGTGGCAAAATACATACTTTGCAACATTTTTAAACAAATAATTCTAAAGTAACTAGTTACGAAATAGTTGATAAAAAGTAATCAAAACCAAAAACGTTGAAAACTTCAGTACAATTTTCAGTTTGCTACTTTATTTAGTAAGTCATACAGAAGTAATTAGTTGTAAACTAGTTCGCAAAAAAAAATATATATATATGTAAGTTTAAAGGCAGGTACATTTACAAACAAAGGAATACTAGTTCTATATGCGTACATCTTTTTCTGCGTACACTCCCAGTCATTAGATAAGCACACCCTTTGGATCCTCAGTATGTATCAGTATGTATACGTATAAATCCGGATTTAAAAATATATACAAATTTAAAAGGCATGTATGCTATCCTTATGTCCTGCAGTGCATAAGTTAATAATATTTTTAGATTTTTTTGTTTGTTGACGGTGCTGCGCAATTTCTTCCATATAAAAATTTTGTCGAGCATACTTTGTATGGAAGAAAATGCATGGCATTATCAACAAAAAAAAATCTAAAATCAACCATATTTTGTAGCCACTTTAAACTTACATAGGTTACAAAACTGCATACCCGAGAAATTTTACTAAAAATTTTATTAACCTATGCACTGCAGCTCATTATGGTAGCACACCCCTTTGTTGACATAAATATATTTTAAATTTGTATATAATTTCAAAATCGGATTTACAAGTATAATATGCTATATTTTTATAAAAAAGTAATTAATGCTAAACAAACATAAGTTAATAGTAAAAAAAAGTTAAAGCTTTAATTTTTTGGTGAGGTTGTCTCCTTCCATCCTTCCACATTTCAAATACGAACCAAATCGGACTGTAAATAAGGAGTTTTCAAACATCTCCACGCCTGCGACACCTAGCGGATTAATTCATCACCCTAAGTTTGAAGTTTCAAGTCTCTAGCTCATCGGAAAGTTGGTTAAAAATTGGTTGCAAGATTTGACCCAAACAAACATACTTAGCTACATACAAACATACAAATCACGTTAAATAAAAGCTCGTAAAAGGGAAAATGTACATACTGAGATTCAAAAGTGGGTGCTATTCGATTGACTGGGAGTGTATAAAGTAGCAAACAGTTCCTCCACGCACTCAACACGTGTGTTGCATTTTGCCTACTTTGCAAATAGCCGCAATCTTGCACAAAGACCAAAGGTTGATCGACCACGCTCAATTTTATTTTAAATTAATTTAGCAAATAAGAATCAGCAACAACAAAGTATAACCAGTTTTGCGCTGCAACTACTTACATAAATCTTATGTAGGTCAATGGTGCGTAACGCCATCCGCTGTGCCGCGAGTCTACATACATACATACATATGTGTTTGAGTCGCGAATTGTATTGCTCGTCTTTAATCTGCTTGACTGCAAATTCGCGCTGCAATCGAATGCTCAATGAAATTTCAACCTTAACTGCGTACAAATAATCAACCAACAACAACAAAAACCTTAAGCCCCCACAAGTGTGTTTCAACCACAGAGTAAAGCCACTGGTAAACGCCTAGTTGTATGCAATTATTTGTGTACATCTACATACTTACACTTAAATGAATNACCCAGCGCGACGCGATGCTGATGCGTTGAACTGAACTTGAACTCACGCTGGCTGCAAATACATATTTATGTATGCATGTATGTAGGTACATTTATTCTTATATTGTATACTACATACATATATACAAAATTATATAACACGTGTAAATATTTGCAAGTATATATTGTGTATTATATACCTACATACGTACATACATAAAGCCTGTGCGTGCAGACGCGTGACAAGTACCGAAATCATTCATATAACACCCACACACACACACACACACACAATTCCACGCGTACGGTCGCATAACCATTCATGAAATAAAAGCGCACCGTTCATGCCCCAAAACTAATCCAATCCACAAGGACACCTCCAAACATATATACACACACAAAAAATATATATGTAAAGAGAAGCATACTTGCATTCATCTGACAGCCCGCCGCCCATTCGCCCACTCACCAAACCATGCACGCGGCTAGCTCTGCCTGCGACAGGACGAAAATATCTATTTGATCTGCGATGTTGAGCTTGCCTCGAATTTGTGTGTGGGCTGCATTGAGTGAGCAGCATTTCAAATCTGTTGCCAAAAAAAAACACAGCGCTTAACAAAACAACAATATTGTTAAACCGTGAAAAGGGGAATAGAGTAACCGCACAACATTGCTTCACACAAGGCCGCTTGCTCAGTCGGTCGGTGGGTCGGCCGGTCGGTCGGTCGATTGTTTTGATGTTGTATGGCTGAGTTGGTAGAATATCATCAATTCGTTGCGTTTATGCGGCGGGACTTTTTGCGTAGGCGGAACCTTCGTTGAAGGACAACAGAGTAAATACATACATACGTGGAAATCACGTGAAAAGCAGTTGGGAAAATTCACAATAAACTATACATAAGTAAGTACTGAGACTTGGAAAAGAGAGAGACTTCGCTTTCAAAAACTTCATAAATTTATACATATTTGTATTCATATATACTGTATACGAGTACATATATAGACACGACGATTATTTAGACTTGAGGAAGCGAAGTGGAAAAAGAAAAATGCAGCCTTGTTAATTTTTTTTCTTTAAGTTATAAAGTCAAGTAATTTTCTATTGCAGTAAATTGCGAAAAAAATTAATGAAAAACTCTTACACTAACACTTTCAGAATCATAAATTTTTGGTTAAAAATATAGCGATGAAGATGAAAATCTCTTCAAGAAGCGCTAAACAAACCTAAGACTGCGCGTATATGTACATTCAAATTTGGATTTTGAAATTAATAAGGCAAAAACCATTCTTCTTACCATTTTTTCTAAGGAACCATCAAAATCGTTTCATATTGTAAAACATTATTTTCTCAGGGCCTTAAAGATTTTGACCTTAAATATTGCGAGCAAAAAAACTGGTCGTTTCTGCTTTTTTTAGCAATAATTTTAATATTATACTTTTGGGTCTTCTGTATTTTTGCCTTTTTTGTTGGATTCTATTCGAATCGATTTTTGTGATTTTAATGTTCAATGATACATTTTCAATTTCTTCTAGAAGTTCTCGGGATTGTTATAGCTTTTCCTTTCAGGTTCAGGCTTTTTATACATTTTTTTTTAATTAATTTTTTCATTATGTCTTTAATTTTTCATGAATTTGTCGGGTATTTTAAAGACTGTTCATAACTTCTCAGGATTTCTTCGAAAATAATCATTTCATACATTAGAGTTTTGCTTTTGATTTTTTCGCGACATACAGCTTTTTCGGGATTTTTTCATGGGGTTTCTGACTCCCCTGAGAGCTTTTGTGTTAGCCGGTGCAATTAAATTTAAATTTCGCTTATTAGAAAAAAAAAATGTTTTGAAATTAAAAATTTTTTATTTTTGAACTTTTTGACTTTTAAGAGAACCATGAACCAAACCATTTTCATTTTAAATTACTATAACCGTACCGAAAACCACGCCCAAAATTGTATCTGCTCGCGTTATTGGGGCCTTTACGTTTAATGCCCTTTGATCTCTACTGGCCTATAAGCCTGAAACAATTGTCAGTAAGAAACAAATAGACAAATTTACTCCTGCAGTTATGACATCGTTTCTTTGCGTCTTCACTAATTGACGTACCAAGTGAGGGGCAGAATACAGACCATTTTCGGGGAAACAGTGCTTCAAAATACTGACCTGCCCTGACGAGTATCTGGTATAGCGCTCGATGTAAGGTTGATTTGCAGTGACAATCTCGGCCAAAATTTCCAAGCTATGAAAGTTATTGTACGGAACTTTTCTCAAGACAACAGACATGTACTTAATTAGTCACCTTGACACAGATTCATCAAGAATAGACGATATAGGCGCAAATAAGGAAAAAATCCTGGCAAGAGTTTGGCGGAACGCTGGAGACCACAAATGAAGCATCTAGGCTCCGCAAGGTATTGACCAAGTCGGACGCAACTATGGGCAGCGTCTTGAGGCCCGATGGCCCTTGGACGATCTAAAGTCAGGACACCCTTGAATGCTTAATAGACATCATATGACAAATCGGACTCGTGTTCCTTTTGAAGAGGTTTCAGATATTATGAACAATGAGAAAGTAGATTAGGCCATTAAATATTTCAATCCCTTCAAAGTCCCGATGCGGACGGAGTGATGCCCACTATGCTACAATACTCATGTGAGAGTCTGGTGCCCCATTTGACGAGCATTTTTCAAGGTGCTTAGAAAGCGGATATGTACCGAAAGTATGGAGGGTTGTGAAGGTTATATTCTTCCCGAAAGCAGGGAAGATAAATCACACACAGCCAGAGAACTTCAGACCGATAAGTCTTTCATCGTTTATACTAAAAACACTGGAGAGACTAATCGATCTTCATATAAGGGAAGGTGCTGGTATCCACACAATGGGTACAGCCCAACACGCAGACCGCAAAGGTAGATCTGTTGAAAGCGTGCTTCACGAAGTGGTAGGTACTGCCGAATATTCGGTGGAGGGCTCTAGACAAAGTGCATACCTTGGCATATCGGTGCAGTGCGTAGCGCATCTCGGGAAGGGCCTAACATAATTTTTCATTTGCAACCGCTGCATATTTTCATCCGAGATACAGCCGCAAATAGCGCTCTCGGGCTCAGAGAAGCCAAAGCGCGGAAGGCAGCCAATTTCGGGAATTCAGCAATACTGAATGAAATAAAAAGGGGCCGACTAAATGGAATTAAAGCTGACATAGAAGCCAGCACTAATTATATTACGCCTGTTCGGGGCTTCAATACGAAGATAACCATTAGGTTCCCAACCACAGGAAAATGGGACTGACGGTTCCAAGATGAAACAAGGAACCGGAGTCGGTGCCTACTCGAAGGACCTGCAGATCCATCGGTCCTTTGCCTACCAAATGACTACAGTATCTTCCAAGCGGAGATCTACTCTATAAAGAGGGCGGCTAGTCTTTTACTTAGTAGTAGAGTTCCAGAAGAGAGCGCCACTATTTTTGTCGACAGTCAAGCTGCACTGAAGGCAATAGGATCTAGAATAGTAAAATCGGGAATTATATGGAAA
>NW_016169352.1:0-4319 GCF_001687245.7 Rhagoletis zephyria
ACCAAATAAGATCAAATTAAGTTAAATAAAAATTATAATAAGCTAGTCTAGCATAAACAGACGGCAGCGTTGTTCCGGATAAACTCGGGAATTAACTGCAGTTGATCCGGATTAATTCCGAGTTAATCCGGATCAACGCTGCCGTCTGTTTAAGCTTTTAAATAGTTGAAATAAGTAACAATTCGAAATACATGCATATTTGTGTCACTTTATTCAAACATCTTAAGTTACTTTAGAAGGCAAAAATAATAAGCTTCACTTGAAAAATATATTTATTATGTTCATAGTAAAAAGCGATGCCCTACACCTATATATATTGTTTGGGAACCCAATGATATATTGCTTTAAATGAAAAATGGTTTATCTGGAGATAAGGTGATTCAGCAAAATGTCATAGATATGTTTATACATTCAAGTAAAATTTAATAAAAAAATAAGGACAATTTAAAAAACATAATGCTTAACTTAATAAAACAAAATGGACAAAAAATTAGGGAAAAGCCTTTAAAAAAAATAATAAAAAAAGGGTTGAAAACAAGTAAAAAAGTCTAAGTTGGGGAGAAGCCGAATATTAAAAACCCGGCGCACTTATTAAATATATTCTTTTCTGATAAGAGGCACCGTATTGAAGTTTCAACATAAAGTTGCCATTTAATAAGTTTTATTGAAATACGAGTACACAACAAGCAGTAAAATTCTTTCTATTTCTCGGAAGCTAGTAATATTCAAGAATTTTATTGAGCTTGCTTTAGAAAAACAACAAAAGTCTACACTAGGTAGAAGTTATAGCTGCTAATTCGGTCATCACCCATCTCCTCATCAGACTACTTAATCATCAAGCTAATAATTTAAAATAAACTTTTAAAATTTACTTTACCATAACAAAATAATTTAACACATATTCGTACAAATATATTCCTCATAGCATTTAATTTAATTTTTTCCCATTGAACTTAATTTCTTTTCATGAGAAAAAAAGCATTCAGAACAGTAAAACTTGCAATTTCGCAAAATTCAATGTTAAAATTTATTTCACAGCGATCGGGTGAGTAAAATACTCAGATATTTATGAACATGCACACAAATATACATAAACAGGGATGTACACATAAATATTTACACACCATCTGCTATATATCGTTTTGTTATTTATTTCTCGACATTTATGTATGTACATATATCTCTCGCACTTCAATTAATAAAGAAATAAGTTAAATACAAATAGCTTTCTTTCTTTTATTTGTATTAAAATTATTGTAATTTTTTTGAATATGCATGAAACTCTTTACGAGATTTCCGTTGAATCTTCCATAGCTGCAATATACGAGTAAATGTTACAAAAACACTACAGGAACCCTTTAAAATATTGAGAAATTTGCATACTTGCAATCTGTTAAGCAACAAATATCAAAAAAAAAAGAAGAAAACCGACAGAAATAAATGCTCACCCAAGCAGTTTGTAAAATATGAAATATGAATATGCATTGGAATTCACTGAATTATAGAGTTATATGTACATATATGTATATATGTTATAGTTTTATTTGTATGTACATACATTAGATTGGGTCTACAAAAAAGGGTTTGCAACTAGGCACCGCTTCCCCCGTAATTTGAAAGCATTTTTGGCGTGGATTCTGGGGTAATACAAATTTCCTTCCTTGAGTAGTTCTAAAAACACTTAAATTCGAAATTTTTTCTGGTTTATCTTTAAAAATATCGGTTTTAGTACCATACATCTTTCCCAGATTCCGTCGACCTAAAGTAGCTCCTTAGCCTACTTAATTCTTATAACTCAATTTCTCAACCCAGCCTAATATACATACACATTTACATACTTTGTATCTATATATTTTATTTGGATATATTATGCATTCATTTGTTCGTGCTATAAATTTATTTTTTGAATATATGAATGTAGCTATTGAATTAAAGGTTAAATTGGAATAGAAACCCATAATTGCCTACAAATTACACTTTTCCCCTTGTGCGGATACATGAGAAGCCCACTTAAATACCTAAATGAATAATTTGTAAAAAGGGATTAAAATACACCTACTTTTTCAACAAAATTCTCTTCACTTACAAATATTTTTTTGAAGCACATTCCAGCCTTAGATACATCTGTGTAATATTGTATTTACAGTGAGCCAAAATGCGTCATTTGCGCGAGAAATCTGAAACGCGAAGCCAAATCACGCATTTCCACATACAAATTCCCATTTCAAAAATTACGCATTTAAACAAAATGTTGCTGCAAATGCGTTTCAATTGTTGTAATATTTATTGAACACACTCAAAAACAAAAGCTCCTCAAAGGCGTTTGTTTGCCTTTGACACTTGAAATTTTTCAAAATCAAAACACACACAACGAAATGAATAAATCTTTGATATTTGGGTATACAAGTTGTAAATTTATACAAACCTTTGCCCTTTTTTAATTTAATCAAAGACTAATTGCATACCAAATGGGATACAAAATGTAAGGAAATGCGAATCAAGCAGCGTAAGCGCTCTCCTGAAAACGACGAACCAAAAGAATCGTCCTCTCTACTTCCATTGTTCAGTTATTCCTGGAAATATTTGTGACCGGTTAGTAAATATGTATGTAAAGTGGTAATTAAGGTACCTATGTGTGTATGTTTGCACCTATGCCATATCAGAAAAAAGGCTGCCAATCAAGCTCCTCCCATTTACAGATTGGCCTCCATTTTCTTTGTCAGTCCGACAGTCTTATCCCTAGTCTTGGACTCGTCTTATGCTTGATATTTTAGCTTTAGCCAAAATGCTTAGCCATAAAATCACTCGTAATCAACTTCAACTGAACATACAATTTTACAGGGCAATTCTAGTAGCTGTCATTCAACTCACCACAGTATTTCGAAAGACAAAAGCTTTTCGTAAGGCAATTGCCAATTCTAGCTGCTATCTTTAAAGCTCTTTTCTGTCTTTTAAAAGACTAATTTAAAAATCTACTAACAAGCGGGTCTTGGCGTTATTCTGTTTGTCTTTTAGCAATAAGTTTTCAAAAATTGAATTAAATTAAAAATATGCATATTTCTTTTCAAAACAATAAAAACTAAGAATCAAAAGAAAATTTGTTAAAAAATAATAATTTTAAAATAAAAAAAAACATAAAATAATTTTCAAATTAAGAAAAGTGTATTAAAAGTTTGGGAACTTTCACAGAGAGTAGATTGTTTTTGGTAAGGAATTTTTCTTGACTTATCTACGTTGATTTCTTGTAACGCTATAAAAACCAGAAAAAATCATTTTAAATATTTACAATAAATTTTGTTGTAAGTTACAGCAATTATTAAAACAGACAGATATCATTAGGTAGGAGACATTAAAAGACAATCGAAAAATTGTTGTGTCAATACTGATATTGGTCTCACATACCACGCACATGAAAAAATTGCAATTACTACCACGTTCCCTACTGCACATATTTGCCCGCTACGCTAATAAACTCATTGCTGGCTCAGTAAAAGCTGCTCGTAGTATGAAATTTATCAACACGTAAACGAAATATTAATTTTAATCTAAAAATTTTGATGTGGTCTAAAAGACCAACTACAGTACTTACGGGTTAAATTGAAAAAATAGCTCTTTCTTTCAAATAAGAAACTTAAAAATTCGAAAAAAAATTTGTTAAAACAAGAAAACAAAATAAAACAAGTAAGAAAGTCTAAGTTCGGGCGGAGCCGAACATTAAATACCCGGCGCACGTATTANCTAAGTTCGGGCAGAGCCGAACATTAAATACCCGGCGCACGTATTAAGTATGTTTTTCACCTTTCCGAAACCTTCCGCTAGATGGTAAGCCGGGGTGTATCAATTTTGAGTAAAATAGCGTCCTTCAATTTCGAAATATTCAAGTTTCAAGCATTTCTGAAATTTACCGTTATTTGAAAAGCGGCCGTAATTTTAGTCCGATTTCAATAATTTTCAACTCTTTGCTTTCATGTGGCAAGCACAATACCCACACCGAGTTTGGTACAAATTGGTAGAACGGTTACCGATATACATATATGTGATCATAAGTGGGCGGTGCCCCGCCCATTTTCCAAAATTTTACCATAAACGTATTTCTTGGTAAAGAATTGTTGCAAGCATCAATTTTGAATAAATTAGCTTCAATATTTACTGATTTATCGAAGATTTTGTATTTCTCTAAATTACCGTTATATGGGATGTGGGCGTGGTTATCGTCCAATTATTTATAAAAATTTTCGACGATTTTGTATGCTGTACCAAGGCCAAGAACTGTGCCAAGTTTGGAATAAATTGATGCAGCGGTTACCAAGATATACACA
>NW_016169352.1:4360-17583 GCF_001687245.7 Rhagoletis zephyria
AAATATCGCAGTTTTCGTATTTTCTGGAAATTACCGTTTATGGGAAGTGGGCGTGGTTACAGTCCGATTTCGCCCATTTCCAATACCAACCTACCTTGGATTAAGGGAAACCTACGTACCAAATTTCGTTGAGATATCTCAATTTTTGCTCCAGTTATCGTGTACACGGACGGACGGACAGACGGACGGACAGACAGACATGGCTTAATCGATTTCTTTTTTCATCCTGATCATTTATGTATACATTTGATACATTTGTCTATATCTATCTCGATTCGTTTTGGCTGTTACAAACAACCGTTATGTGAACAAAATTAATATACCCTTGTGCACAAGTGCGCTCGGGTATAATGAAAGAGAAAGAAAAAACATATTTTTCTAAAAATTATGTGAAATTAAATGATTTTTTTTAGCAATGAATTCTATTAAGTAATTAGCAAAAAATTTAATTAAAAAAAACTTAAAAATATTCCACTGAACGAGGACTCGAACCTCGGGTCGCTCGAGTGGCACGCTAGTGCTTTGCCATAGCGGCTGCTGGAGCAGCGCGAAAAAAATGAAATTCATCTCCATTTGGAGCATGCTCAAGTGCTTTCTATCAAAAGAGCTTTCCACCATGAAAGCTGTTAAGGGATTTTTTTTTTGGGCTTGAATAAACAAAATCCTTGAAACTACTTTGCCTACTGTCTTTCAATTTTTTAGAAAAAGATGTGCAACTTGCCAGAATCGATGGGTTAGAATATTTAATTAATTTCATTAAGTATTTTTTTCTAGTTACATGTAGTTTTCTTTTTTCTTTTCTTTTTTCAAATCATCAAATGCATTCATGCCAGTTAAAGCCTCACTTGCTTACTTTGATTTTATTAGTTACTTGAAACGCAAACGCAATTAAAAAGTAATTAATTAGTAAAATACAACTCGAGAAACAAACTTCTCCTTGCCTCTTACCGCGTTTGCAACGCATAAATTTTTTAATTGCATTATTATTCCAACTTAATGGCCTATGCTTTTTTGATTAAAAAAATTGATTTGTTTTCACTCTTTCATTCGATTTTTCTTTTTTTTTTTTTGTTGTCTTGACAATTTGTGCCATACATACTCACCATATACCAGTACAAATACTTGCACATTTATACATTTGTTCCATTTAATTTGAACAACAAAACTTTAAGTCAATAAAAACCACTCAACGTTCGATGTCTCAACTTTTGGCGGCAACTCGAATGTTGCAACACACGCCAAACGAAACTTTCAATCAACTCGGCTCAACTCAGCAAGTCATTTAATTAATTACGTACAAGTGAAACGTTTGTGTGGAATTCCCTGAAACTTGCTGTGTGCATACATGCAGCATATATATGTATTGAGTATATTTACAGAAGTATAAATGAATTTCAATTTCAGATATGCAGGTGTGTCTTACCTTGTATTGCTTACACATTGGCAATTGCCGTTCAGCTTTTTTTCGCCTGCTGCACAATTTGCATCGACAACTGCAACAAATAGCTGCAAATAAACTTTTGCATTAATTAAATGAATACATTTTCACTTACGTACTGGAAATAGAGGAGTCGAAGAAGAAGAAGTAGAAGACGAAGCATGAGAGGCGGGCAATTGAGTGGGTATAAGCTGAGAGAGTGGGTAGAAGTGGAAGCTTACACAAACTTTCACTTTTCAACAGCAACTTTGAAAGCATGCAATGGCTTACTGCTACTCATAATGGCTTTCCACTTGCATTTTCTCTGCGCCTAGAGATTAAAGTGTAAAGATTCTGAGTTGGGTAGAGTTGAAAGTTTACGTTTAATGATTTAAGTTTGAGATGATTTACGTGCTCGTAACTCACCACCTAAATATAACTGGCAATTAATCAATATTGGCAAGGATTTAAGTCTTTCAGGACCATTAAGCTATTTAAAAAAAGTTATGATTTAAATTGCAAATTGCGATGCAAAAAATGACTAGTGCAAATGTATAGTTGTCATTCACATTTTTTCTTTAAAAACAAATTTTTTGGTTCAAAAAATATATTTATTTTCTTTAACTTAATATAAATATCTAGACGGAAATGAGAGAATTTCATTTTTTCCACGAAAATCAAAATTTTTTCCAAAAATTATTTATTTGCAATATTTGGTAAAAAAATAAATTTTTTTCACAAAAAGATTATTTTATTCCAAA
Organism: Rhagoletis zephyria; assembly: GCF_001687245.7. Lineage (NCBI taxonomy): Eukaryota > Metazoa > Arthropoda > Insecta > Diptera > Tephritidae > Rhagoletis > Rhagoletis zephyria. The sequence continues at coordinate 6,539 of NW_016169352.1, forward strand.
ATCTCTAAAAAATTTTAAAAGAAATTTTTTCTCAAAAAGATATGTTATTTTGTAAATTTCCCGAAAACGAATATGCATTATCTACTATTAAAAATACACAAAATTAAATTTTTTAATTCTATTTATTTTCTTAAAAAATATTCCTCCCAAAATATATTCATTACCCTAAGATATTTTTTCATTCGTCAATTTGGGTAAATAAGTCTTTTTAAATTTGTATATAATTTATTCTTAAAAATTCCGTTTTTCTCAAATCCATTGTACACAATAGATAGAAGTAAAGTTTAAGTTCACAGTTTTTCTCAAAATAAATTTATCTCCTCGAAGATAAACTTTCTGTCTTAAAAAAAAAAAACAAAAATATATTTTATTTATTTTACAGTAACTTTTAAAATTTCTGTGAAATATTTTTCTTTAAGTTGTTTTCTTTTTTCTCTTATAAATGGTAGGTTTGAAATAGTTTTGATAAAAATTTAAATTTTTTCTTAAAAATAATTTTTCCTAAAATCCCTGAAATTTGTTTCCAAAAAAAATTACAGAAATATTGGTTACCAAATTTTTGCTATTTTCGTTTTCAAATGTTTTTCTAAAAATATAAAAATTTAAGTACAGAACCGCCAAAATGCATACAATATTCTTTAGAGCGCAGAACTTTTTGGGAAACCTGTTTCCTTTGGTCCTAAAGTGGTTAAGGCATTGAAAATTTTATTCCTCTAACTCAGAGGTTCCCAAACTTTTTTTTTTTTCTCGTAGACCCCTTTTAAAAGTTTACTGGTTTCGGTGGACCCCCTGCGAAAATAGATCTTAAAATGTAAATTTGCATCGCGAGTAAATTCAAAAACTAAACTCAGAGTGGCCAAAATAAAAGTAAAATATTTTATTTTGTTCTTTTTATAAAAACAATATAATGACACAGTTGTAGGTTTTTAAAAATAGAGCTCGTAAATACATCAAAATACTCTCTCGCTCGGAAGAGTTATATTTTTTAAGAGCACTCATGACTTTGCACGTGGAGTATATGTAAATCGTTGATTTGTGTTAATGGCATCATTTTTATTTTTATCGCTCCGAGTTTTAAAGTGAGGCGAAAAATATTTATCACATTTTTAAAACACAAAACTTAAAACATCAAAACGGCTAAGCTTTTTACGCCAAACTTTTAATTCAGAAACTGATAATAGAGAAAAGAACGAGTTAAAAAACTCAGTGCGTGTAGTCCCTACGCGCGGAGAAGTGAAACTTAATAGAGGAAATTCTTCATCGTCATCTTCATCTTCATCGTCATCTTCATCTTCATCTTCATCTTCATCTTCATCTTATCTTTATATTTGTTTTTGATTATATTCTTGTCTTTGCATTAGCCTTTTCCCGCCCAATTGGCGTTTAACGCAGCTATTCGTTTTCTATACCCGTCATATGCTACCTGTACCGTGGCGTTAAATATTTATCGCAAACATAACGGAGCTATAATAATAAGATTTGCTTCAATAATTTGAGTTTAACTTTTTAAACAGGAGGGTGGCCACTTCAGGCACCTCAAAAATATGTTAATTGTGTTTCTGTAAGCTCTTTCTGTACTGTATAGTATTTTAAGCGTAAGACTTTTGTATAATTTAACTAAATTTTACTTTTGAAACAGGTGGCAACCCTCCTACATTAAGCTAGAAAATACAACTTATTCAAAACCATTTCTTCTGATACCCATATTGGGATAATTCGTTTAACTTAATAAATAATTTGAATTTGATTTTAGTATATATGGCAACCCTTTAAAAGACTAAAACCATACTGCACATCTGCAGGTCTAGCCCTTTCATGTGACACCTCATTTTTAAAAATCGAACGAACGATACAGATTTTATGACGTGGTGTTAAATATTTAACGCAACCATCTCTCTCATTCACTTCAAAAAAATCGATGATAAATAGCCAAGCAAACAAGAAACAAAAAAAAGTGTTCCACCGTCTCATCTTCTTCAAGGCAAGATGGGCAAATGGACTTGTCATTTACGCCTATCACAGTTAGGTGTTTATCCACGTGAAGTGACCAGTCAGCAGTCCAGCAAGTTGTCTGCAGTGTCGTCTGCTCAGTGAGAGCTAAAAATTAGATAGACAATGTGAGATTGAAGGCAGAATGAGTTTTGCCCACCTGCATCCCCTCGATGCCTCTCAGACATTTCTAATCGAAGTATTCACCCAGTTTCTGATGGTGGAGGAACGCCTGGTCTGACCAAACTCTGGCCAAATGATCAGATGTCTCATAACCAGGTACTCCAGAGTGACCTGGCACCTAGAGTAAAGCAACCTCGTTAGGTTCACCATCATATTTTAGTCGAGACTTGCATTGCCGAACTAGTTTGAAATACTTAATTGGTCAATGCCTCAAGACGCTTGTCTCTATTAACCTCGAAAAGGACCCCAGATCATGACCCCATGACTCAGAGTCAGGTTTGGAGCCATCAGTGAAGAGTCCGGTCTCAGCGATGGAATCAAACCAGCATTCAGTATCAGCTGAACTCAACATTATAGAATCTCTTCAACAAAGGTACATAATGGTGGCGTACTATCCTGTAGCATTGAAAAGACACAAACAAATTAGCTGTGAATGTAACAGAGTTAATTCTAATTCTAAATAAAAATGGTTACTTAATTGTAAGTGAATACGAAATTTTGCAAAAGTCAACTCCAACATCATTGCCTTCATGAATCATCAGGTAAATTACGTCAGTCGTTCGAAAGCACATAGGCAGGAGATCAAAAGGTGACCTAATCACCAGAAATTTCTTACACCCTATTGCACATAAGAAAACAAATTATTTTCTCCTTTGTTTATTTGACACTGCCCGAGATGCTAGTTGTCCAATTTCTACTAGAAATAAGCACGATAATCTAATTCAAATTTTCGCAAGAACAAGCTCAAATTGCCTGTTTGCATAATCACATTAACACATTTTCTCAGAAAAATTGCCTCAGTTTTTCTGGTCTCAATTTTTCTCTTCGCGCATTTTTTCGTTTTTTTAATATAAAACCTGTCATTTAATTATTTATTTATATGTTTTCACATTAACTGGCTGAGTGCTTTAGTTTCCATCTATGTACATACTATACATATCTGCTATTTTTGTCGTGTCTTGTCCACATTGTTTTCGTCTGACCAAAAAAAAAAACACATCTGAGGCTCTAAATAACACTTAAGCAAGCAAACAAGCAGCGCCTGTTGTCTTTATTCTGCTTGTAGCCGCCGCCATTGAAGGACGTTAAAAATTTATGTCATTCATTAAATTTACATAATCGGCTGCGAAGATGCAAATAGCAGCAGCAGCAGCAGCAGCAGCAAAGTGAATTAATACTTGACCAACATCGCAGCGACTGGGCGTCTAGGTGACTGACGGCATGACTAAGCAGCTTTCTTGCTTTCTTTCATTGGAGTTGGAGAATTTCTCATATTGCAGGTTATCATTGAAGCTTAAATTGCATCAGCTGGCAGAATATTTACCTAAAAATATTTTTTCAAAAAATAATCGCAACCTGAGCAGTTGTCAAACATACACACAGACATGCAGCAGTGCGGGCTTAAAATTTCAAAAAAAAAAAAATTATAACAGCTGCATAAGCCACAAAATTACATTCGCTCGCAAATCCTCATGCGCAGCTGGTGATATTTTTTTATCATTTCGGGAAATTTACAAAATATTCTGGTTTGATTTTTGTGGTACGCGTTTTTTTGTCATTCATCCAAAATCATTCAGTTGAATAGAAAATAAAAGCGAGTGCCGCATTCTGGTTTTTCGTTGCTTTTGATGTTATTTTATTTATAGAATTTTTTAAAATATTTCACAGAAATTTTATGAAAGTGTGGTATGTACATATGTGGTCCTCCGCAATAATGGCACAAATCGAAATTACAAAAATAATAGATTAGATAAGGATTAGAGACCTGAGACACCTAACAGTAGGGTGGGTTTTTTTTCTTAATTGAGAGTTATGTCGTTATTGCAGAGGACCAACGATATGTTAAAAAATAAATTTTTGATGGAAAATACAAATGCGCAATTTTCCTGGTATTCCGAAGGGGGGCATGAGAAAAATGAGTGCAGGGAAAAATTGATTAATGATCGGATACGAAATATGTAAATTTCTTGCTGCGTAAAAGTGGAGGAATGAATTTGATTTCCCATTTCTAGAGGTTTCAAATGCTAACATACGGTGGTGGGCATACAAATGAGGATGCGATATTTTAACAAGTTTTTACTATTTTGCTTTTATTTATTTTATGTTTATTACTATTTTATGAAAGTATAGCTCACCGCAAACAAAAACCATGTAAGTCGAAATTTCAAAATTTGTTCCAGATTTATAAAAATTCGATCAATTTTGACAAGTGGCTATCAAAATTTAAAACTTCTTATTCAGAATTAAAAATAAATTCTAAGCAGCAGTATCATAATGTACCAGTCTGAAGTAGCTACAACATGCCGTTGATTTTTGACAATTTTTTTTTGCTGACAGTGTTGTGCATTTTCCTTCATATATATACTTAAAAAGAAACTGTCGAACACAATTTGTGTGAAAGAAAATGCATTACACTGTCAGTAAAAAAAAGTTGCCAAAAATCAATGGTAAGTCCTAGCTACTTCAAACTTGCTCGTTATTGTATTAAAATTTAATGAGCTACAAAAACTGTATACCAAAATTTTTTTTTCTAAAATTTCAGATAAAAAAGTTTCAAATTTTGATGGATCTTTATTGAATTTCCGGTTTGGCATATTTCAAAGTTGGGATGAAAGCTGTTTGTTCAAAGAGTAAAATCACAAAAGACTTTTAATTTCGCGCGTTAAAAAAGTTCTATGCATATGCGTAAAAAGTGTTTAGTTTCGTTCGTAGAAGGCTTTTGTAAAATTTAAAAAATGGCTTAAAATGTCTATTGAAGCGAAATATGGTACAATTTTTCGAATAATACCTTTGGAGAACATTTCATGACACTATTTCTTTTGCTGATGGGCCATTTTGACACCTCTTTTCGAAACTATAAGAAAGTAAGCTTATCGGCCGCTAGAATATTAAGATATGGCAGAAAATTATTCCCATAAAATTTTTCCAGCGTTGTCTCAGACAGAATGTTTTTACGATTAATCAATAAAAGTATACAGAAAGCAGAATAACTAAAAATTATAAAACATTTGCCTAGAAGTATATCAGTTGTTTTTCCTACGTTGCAAGAGGCCAGCAAACCTATCCTCTTTCTTAAATCCAATCGATATACCTGTGTCAGTTCTTCATCATATTTTTGAATACCCAATTTAATGAAATTTTAAACGCTTCATCATTTAATGACACATTTTACAAGCATAAAATTTATAATTGCGCCATAAATAGAATCAATTTATTACATTCAACAAGGTAGTCAATCACTTCCTTAATCTCTCTTACAAATCTCTCATTAAAGTTCTGCTATTTATGAGCAATCACTCTTGGAAACACATGTAATTTAAAAACATTTTTTTAGTATACCTCTTAAAATGTTACTGTTATTAAATTCTTGAAGTATGTCTTCAAACATTTTCATCAATTTTTGATTATTAAATTTTTTTGCTGCTCTAAGCAATTTTCGTCAATGACTTCTAATATCGTTTAGCGTCACCATATGTAGCACGAGGCAGCAGCGCCATTAGAGATGTTCAACGCAACGCAGCCAACCAGCCAGAGTCAGTCAGAGTCAGCCAAAATCAGCCAGACATACCGTCGAGACGCAGCCCAGCAGTTTGTTTAACGCATTTGCATAGAAATGTATGTAAATATGCAGGCAAAGAAAATGATTTTAATGCTGTCTAGAGAATATCTATGTACGTAGAAACAAAGAGTACAGCAACATAAAATACATACATAGACTTTGGAAATGAAAAATTGAACCAAATCCAAGTAAAACGTATCGCCTTCTAGTAAAATCAGCACAATTAGAGCCAAAAGTTTTTATGTTGATTGGCTGCATTGGGAATACGCACGCCGCAGCAGCAGATACCAAAGCAAGCAGCCAAAACGCCATGCCAGCAAGGCAGCTAAAGCGAAAAGAGAGAATTGTAATAAATTGGTAGAGAAGTGAAGAGCCAAAACAAAAAAAAGGCAAAAAAGAGCAACCAAAAAAAAAAAAAACAGCAGCTAGACAGGATTTAAAGTGAAAACGTGAAATAAATGAGCGAGCAATTCAATATCGGCTGACTGGCTGGCTGAAAGCTTTTCACTAAATCATTTGAAAATCGAAAAAAACAAAAAAATCTCGCAAAATTTCGCTGCCACCAATGCATGTCCGTGCAAAGAGACCAATGGAATTTGGTGTGTGCTGCTGGCTATGCATTTACTATGCACGTGGAATTCACATAGAATACTGCGAAATTCCCATAAAGCGATTTGAATTGAATTACGGTGTGACGTTAATGGAGTCAGTGTTGGCAGAGCAGGTGCTCTGTTTTATTTTTTTTTTTTTACATTTCCAATGTAAATGAATGTGAATGCTTGCGTTCAAGGACTTTTCGCTACTGCTAAAAATTTTATATCACACTAACATATACTATGTATAGTAGGGTGGTTCTTAAAATATGAACATTTAAATTTTGTATGGGGCACGAACCTCAAACTAAAGACATCCACGAAAAATTCAAAATTTTTTGAAATAATTTTAGGGGTTAGCGACCGGGTTTTGAAAAAATTTTAATTATTTAATCTTTGAAATTCGACAAAATTTTTACTTGAAATGTTATAAGTTTGATATATTATTGAAACCCATTCATATAAATGCATCAACTCGCTGAGTTATAGCTGGTCAAAATTCAAAAGTTTTGTAAAATTTTTGCGTTTAAAAAAATTCTGTTTTTTTCATATTTTATATTTATTTTTTTTGGGTAGCGACACCTTATTTTTTTTAAATCTTTTTTTCGTTGATGTCAAACAAACAAACAACAAAACAGGGGTGTCCCATGATGTTGATATTTTAAGGACCCCCTAATAAGCAGGTATATTTCGTATATGGACGCATGTATATAAATGTCCCAGGCGACTAAATAAATGAAGAGCGCTTCTAAATAAATGCTTTCGATAGGAGATTTTGGAAGCTGTAGAAGAGACTTCAATAGCGCTGCCATTCAACGTCAGATGAGAAGGTGTTGCCATAGCAACGAATGACAAGTCTCTAAGATCCTACAATATCCTTTCCGGTTCAAGATACAGCCGGGGCTCTGGCGATTTCATACAAAAAATTGGTGTACTTGGCCCACACTGCGGAAGACTGACTTCCTTAGATTTATTTCATGTTCGCATCATACTCAAGATAGTAGCCGTCATCGATTCGCCATCAGTTAGCGAGTGGCGAAGCGAACGAACTCAATGTGGTACAACCAAATTCGCTATCGTCTATCCGTGCTAACTAACTTTGTTGTTGCTTGCACATGCAAATTTCTTCTTTAAGCGACCGGAACTCAAACATAGCGAGCGAGAAGTGGCGAATCGATGACGGCTAATATAAGTGGTCGGTATTGTATTGGTATTCATATTTGCCTTCGTATTTGTCTTGGTTCCCGACTTCGTAATCGCCTTCATCTTCGTATTTCGTTTAACGCCAATATGGTGATACATATTTCTACTATTACCAAATTTCCTTAATTCGAATTGAATTAAATTTTTTAAACGGGTGGCACCCAGACATAAATCCAAGTCGTTCCGGTTACGTAGACTCGACTGTCGTGGGGACGATTAGCCGTCAGGTAAAAGAGGGCAGTGTTATCCTCAGCGCCCGCCCTTAGGTAGGCTCCAAGATAAGGATTACAAATAAAATTACCATAACGGAGAAGCTTAAGCTACTGCCCACTTGCTCATAGCTTCGTTTTCGCTTTGTCTCTCAGAGAGCACAGGAAAGTGTTTAAGTACGAAGGACTCATGACTAACATCTAGACTTTCGTAAAATGTTCTCCATGAAGCCGTCTTCGCATTTCTTATTTGCAGTTGTAGACTTACAGTACAGCTTTATAATGTTGAAGGTCAGAAAGCATCTGACTTCTCCGGCCTCTTTAGCAGCGCCAAATTAGAAAGTTCGCCTTATTTTATTCTAACGGCATCTCAGCGAGCATGAGGACTCAAAACGGTCCCCGTATGCTGAGCTGAAAACTTCGACAAGATTATAGAGTGAGTCCTCAGAAAGCACTTGTCGGGGTTTTTTTTTGTCAACTTTCAACATTTCTTACGATTTTTCGGGCACATATTTATATGATCTTTGATGTTCGAAATATCTAATAAACTAACATTTTTTGACTAAAATTTTTTATTTTAGGGATGCCAAAATTAAGGTAATCAAAAAAATTGCGCTAAGTTTCATTTCTTGAGCAACTGTTTTCTTCCTTCTGTCAATTCTTCGGCAATAGATTTGCCGCGCAACACAATAGTAAGGGATGACAAAAAACGCAACACGAGGTGGGTAATAAACAAAGAGTTTACAAGAAAAGAAATAATACAACAGAAAACAATTTGGAAATAGAACGCAAAAAATGAGCAATCGAAAGTGAAACAATGCCCGTCAGTGAAAAAAAAAACTTATTTAAGGCATAAACTTGAATGAAATCCCAAAATGACAATTGCCATTCATAGCAACACGCACACGTGCAAGGCACACAAATGGCCTTTAGGAAATAGAAAAAGCTTGTCACCCAGAAACTATACAATTTCTATTTTTACATACCGAGCATGCGAAATATAAAGAACTAATTTCACCTGTTTAAGACATTCGACCATGCGACACTTTGCGAAGATAAATAGGGGTTACCACTTTCAGTTCCGAATTTAAGCGGAACTTAAGTGACTGAAGAATTGAAATCGAAATAAACGCTGATCTTCTGTTCGAGGAGGAGCGAGTTTTTAGGACGCATATTAGCAACAGCAAAGACAACAGGGGGTCGTCGAATTCTAACAGCATCGAGGAAGCAGAACTACCCAGGGAAACCTGCTGCTCATTTTGGTTGGTGTAGGACAAGGTCGTCACAATACTCAGTACCTCATCACATGCAGCTCCACCGTAAATATAAAAAACTGCGCCCTTCGGTGTAGCCCGTTTTTTTCGACGTCCAGTTCTTTGAATCAGAGGCTGAAGAAGCCATTACTTGACGAGACCCTGAATGGGTTTGAGTACTACGGGTTGAGTATTAGTCGTCCTTCTATGTATTTCTTAGCAACGAAGGACTTCTTCTCAACCTATTGCAGTACAAATCTTAGAGGGTTTTCTATGCTTTGACCAGGTCTCCTTAGTTGTCATTCATAAACTTTCGCCCGCTCTATTATTTCCCGGAACATACTTACAAAGGGTTGCCACCTTTTTAACAAGAAAATTCAATTCATATTACAAATTCAATAAAGTTTTACAGTATGGATGCCAAACGAACGAGATTGAAAAACACTTTATTTCCAAAACATTTTCTACGAGGCTTGCCAGCTATTTTAATATATTTTAAACTAATTTTAATAAAAGGTTAAATAAAGTATTACAATATGGGTGACAAACGGATGAGGTTTAAGAAAGCTTAATGTGACAAATATTTTGAAGAGTATTACCACCAGTTTAAAAATCATGTTACATTTAATACGCTAAATAAAGTATTACACTATGGATGCCACACCAAATACTTACACATGTATGATATGTTTCAGAAAGATATTTTTGTAAAGAATTTCCGAAAAGGGTTGCCACCTTTAGCTTTTAGGGCAAAATCAAATTAACATAATTAATAATGCACGTGAATCGACACCTACGCTACGAAAATATTTGTTTAAAAGGAGTTGCCACCTGTTTAAAAGTCGAATTAAATTGAAGCAGTTAGATTATTGAAATATTGCAATACTGGTTTCAAACAAGAAAGGTTAAAGAAAGCTTTATTTTGAAAATGTTTTGAAGAGGGTTGCCACCTTTTTAAAAAGAAAATTCAATTCAATTTATTTAAATATAAATAGGAATGTCAAACGAAAGAGGCTTACGAAGTAGTTGGGTATGTGACCTTTATATTTTATCTTTCGTCTTTAAAGCAAAGATTCAAAGCTTCGAGGGTATTTGTGCCATTAAAATGCTTTTCGTATAATTTCTTCGATTTTCGAAGCAACTGATTTCTTGCAAGGAATTTAAAAAAAATCACATCACATACGCACGTAAATAAGTATGCAGATGTACGTACGTTTGCGTGTGTATGGCTACAACCAACAATGGGTGAGAAAATCTGTCACGCAAACGACACACGCAAACTGCACGCACGCACACATATTAATAACGGAGGATACATTTTCGTTTCTGTTTTTATTTTGCAATTTTCTTTTGTATTGTTTTCGTTTGTTATTTTGTTATTGTCTTGAGCGACTGTTGAGCCCCTGGATATAAAATCATTGCATTTTAAGTTTGTTTTTTTTTTCATTACGTTGCTTTTGACAATGAATTCTGTTTTGTTCAGCTGCGAGGATATTACAATGTATGGCAGCCAAGCGTAATATGAATACTTATAAGCACGCACGCATGCACGCAATTATATATAAACATATGTATACATGCATCATACATTTATACATATGTATGTACATTTAAGCATACATAAGTCGGTGTATTAAATGTACTCTCTACTCGCACAAATCAACGCAAATTAAATGAAATTGAATTTCATTTTAATAGAAATTCAGTTTCCATTTTAATAGTCAGCAGCCTGCAGTCAAACTTGGTTAAAAGCTACTAGTTGTGAACTAGTTAGGATACTAGCTGTTTGCTCCGCAGCTCTTCTGTCTTTTAGATGCCTCATGAAGATCATTTAAATGCACTTGAAATATTCCGAAAAATCCCAAACGGTCTCAAAAATCCTTAAAAGTTCGCAATTCGCGAAAAGTCACGAAGAGTCCGACAACTCCCATAAACCCAGAAAGACATCGAGACGCTTGAGAAATTTCCGAAATGTTCTTAAGAACCCAAAAAAAATACCCAAAAAAAATAAAAGGTTTTCTCGGAAAATCATGAAAAGTCCTGGCAGAATCTTAAA
>NW_016169353.1:0-14938 GCF_001687245.7 Rhagoletis zephyria
AATTAATATACCCTTGTGCACAAGTGCGCTCGGGTATAAAAAACAATCACATACTTGTATCAAATTCATTCCTCCGCAACTAATCGTTCGTTAGTTAACAAAGTCGTAAAACATAATTATAATGTTTTACCATCTTCGAATTGGGCAAACTAAAGTAAGAGATCGTAAAATTTTCAAGCTAAATATATATGTACATTAGGGCGGGTCATTTTTTTTTTTTTTTGACTGTGCGCGTATAGCATAGGAGGATTCTACATATAATTCTAAGCAAATTTGGCACTTATTTACGACACTATAGCAAAATGTTAAGTAAAGGAAATATATTTTCTCAATTTGGCAACCTCCAAATTGGTTTCAGACCCTAAGTTTCTTCAGCAAATTAGCATAGAATTACACGTAGACTTCTTCTGTGTCATACGCGTATAGTCGCAAAAATTTCCCGTGGAAATTGACCCGCCCTAATGTACATACATTCGGCAAATTTGCTTAGAATTACACGTAGACTCCTTCAGTGTCATACGCGTATAGTCGAAAAAATTTCCCATGGAAATCGAGCCGCCCTAATGTACATACTCGTGTATATCTACTTCAACAGTTTCAATTTAAATCCAAAGCGATTGTGGCATTTCGTTTCAATTTATTTTCAAAACAAATCTAAGAAAGTCATAAAAGTTAACTGCTTTAAAAACGAAGACGAAGACGAAGAGGTAAGTGGAGTAAATGAATATTATATGGTACAATAGTTTAATTGTATGGTTATGTCAAGCAGCTAGAAGTTCTGGCATTTTTGATTGGCATCAAAATTTTATTGAGTCGTAACAGACAACCAACAATGTTACTTGATACATGTGCATATGTGTGTACATATGTATGTATGTAATTATTCAGCGCTAACACCAACAATAATCAACCAACAGTGATGTTTATTAAAAAGTCATCAAACTAATTAGTTAAAATTCGTATGTTAAACTATTTTATGTGACAGTTTAGTGCGCGGCAAGCAGGCGGTTGGTCAGCCATACATATGTGGACTGAAGCAATTAATTTGTGCACGAGTATTAAATAGGCAATAAAAATAACGAATATGAGAAAAATAAAGGCGATTTTTGGTAATAATTTGAGATTTTATACTCATTTTTATGTATCGACTATTTAGCAGCAAACATGAAAACTACACTTCCGCCCGAACCTGTTATAACGAAGTTGCCAAGTCCAATATTCATTTGTTGAATATACCGATCTTAAAATTGCTTGTATTGTGTAAAGTTATAAAATGAGTTACAGATACCATTCATTACTCATGTGTAACAATTATATCTCCAACTCCAACAAAACTCCTGAGTAACGATGCACTCTAAAAAGTGCATGTAAAACTACTACTGAGAAGTGTTTATTTTTCAACCAGAATCTGTTCAAGTATACGCACAAGATGTTCAAGATTTGAATCGATTCCAATATTTTTTTTTTTTTTTTTATTTTAACGGAAAGATGGTACCTTAAGGGTCGTCCCGTAATTTGGTTTAGATCCGATCATTAAAACATGAAAAAATTAACGGTACTCCTAAATTTGTATATGAAAATTGAAGTGGGTTTTGCTTTTTGCTTAAAAATTACCGGTTTAATAAAAAGTTCTATAAGCACAAGATGCACTCAACTTTCAAAAGTAATACAAAATTTTACAAAATAAATTTAAATTTAAATAAATTAAATAATTCCATGAAATTTTTACACTTTTATGTTCATTTTCGTCGATTTCTGGTTTCTCATTTTTTTATACTTCGAATAGCGAAAATTTAACTGAACTTGTAAAGTGTAAAAAGCAACAGTAAGTGAGTATGCCTCGCATATTTTTGGAACAATGTTTTCATTCGCAGTTAAACTTTAAAGAGCTATAAAGAAAATCGAAAAATTCTTACAAAATGACGCACAAGGGTTTTAACCCCAAAACCCGCCCCTTGTGTGCGCTTATGCTAAGTGCTCATATTTACTCAACTTTAAATACTTTGTGTGTAGTTTTTCTCTACGTGACAAATTTGTTATGTAAAAGTAAACAGACAGTGTTTAATTTTGCACACACTAGGAGAGGAAACTGGTACCTCGCTTTATGTGCGTAAATTTAAACAAAAATTTTTTGAGAGGAAATTTTAAACATTTTATGTGTAAACTGTGAAATTGTTGTGTATTGTGTAATTTAATTAAAACGGTGTGTAAATTTGCATTCACTAAGAGAGAGGAAACTGGTTACCTAATCAATATTTCAAAGACTTCAATTGTTTAGTTAAATTTTTATATAGAAACTATATTCTCAATTTCGAAAGTAATATTCAGTAAGATGCCAAGTGTTTCTGGAAATTCATAAAATCCAAAAAAGCGTGCTTCACAATACTATCCACACTGTTCTTGAAGGAAAAATTTGCATGCTGTCCTCAATAGGCTGCTAATTTATTTGCTGATTTCTTTAAATCAAACTATGATTGTGACTTTTTACGAATTAAAGAAGCCGCTATAGGCCTTCTAAAGTAAGCCCTACAAAAGCGCTTCTGGAGTGACAGTATAAGCTCTTGTGCCTCTTCAAAAAAATGAGAGATAATTGCAGATTGGAGCCCCCTTAACTCTCAGGAAGGCCTTTTGGATGGATTTTTAGCTACCGAAATTCTCTATTGCATAGTTCTATAAAGTTTAGTTTATAACCCACCAAACATTTATTTATTATATTTAAAAGCTAAAATATTTTGTTCATCCTACTCTAAGGGTTTTCTAATTTTCATTTCAATGAATTAAGTGTGTACTAAAATTTTAAATCTTTATCTGTAAAGCAATTTTCACCAATTACATTTCGCTTTCAACAAAGCCAATCAAGCGACAAATGGTAATTGTCTAAAAGATATGACCAACTCATACTGACGAGAGTCATAAGCTAAGACACTATTTCGCGACTTTATAGTACAAACGTATTGGACTTTAAAATTTTTGCTTAATGACACATACATAAATATATCTGATGCCTACATACATAAATACATATAAGTAGGCGCACTTTGCTTTCATCCTTTCATTTACCCGCTCATCACCTACATACATACATGCGGCATCCATTTATGCAGCTTCTTGCAGCACCGTCTTTTGCCTATTCTAAGTACATATATGTAAGCATGTTTGTACCTTTTGGCAAAAAAACAACAAACAAATAGACATTACAGTCAGCCGCAATTGCGACTGCAGCTAATCCATCTGTATGCATTTTCGATAGTCGTGACCAATCGCTAATAATTACAACTTGACTTCGCACTCAGCAGCAACGCCGTTGTACGCTTTCTTTGCGAAAAATAAAAACCTTCCAGCATTTCAATGAGACACTCGCAAAGGGAAACCCATAAACTTGTTGAAATAATGAAAAGCCAAGTTGAAAAATGTTGACGAAGTCTTTTGCTTTAGTGCGGAAAACTAAGTCATTAAGTGTTGTTATTGGTATTGAGGTCAGCGTGTAAATGCCTCAATGAATCACTTTTTCGCTGGTATGCAACACAGTTTAAGTAGTTTACTTTTTCTGTTTTAAGGCTATATAAATCGCGTATTTTTTTGCAACGTTGCAAATATTTTATTAGTTTAAATTTAGGTCATGTGATTTTTAGTATCTTTTACTACATATATGTAAGTTTGTACGTACATACATTTATGTATGCAAGCGATGATGCACTTTTAAAATGTGGGCCATTTACACATACAAACTTATGTACTTATATGAGAAATGAATGAATGAGTGTGTGGAATGCGAGTGCTATTTCAAACTTTTTTTTTTATATGGTAAGGACATAAATTTGAGCTACATTATGATGGGCGATATTTTTAGAGCGCAAAAGTAGCCTGGCAATCTACGACCTGTCGAATTTCTAGGGAAAACTTGGCCTAGATGGGATCGAAAAAGGTCCCGAAGCATTTACTCTCTAAATAAAGATAAAATATATCACACAATTGGTGCCACACTGGTAACAATATCACTATTTACTTTATCTTATCAATTGAACTGTATTAAATTTTTCAAATAGGTGGCAACCCGTGCACAAAAAAATATGTTCGACAGTAAACTTTCTTAAACCTCTTTAGTTTAACTCCAATATTGTAATATTTTATTTATTTTGGGAATTTAAATAAATACAACTTTTTGAACAGGTGGCAACCCCCTCAAAATATTTGCGGCAGTAAACTTTCCTAGAGCTCTTTAGTTTAATGCCAACATTGCAATATTTAATTTATCTCACTAGTTAAATTAAATTGAAATTTTTCAATCAGGTGGCAACCTTCCAAAAAATATTTTTTCATCGGTAAGCCTTCTTAAACCTCTTGCTTTTGACAGCCATACTGCAATATTTAATTTACCTCATAAATTCAACTAAACTGCAATTTTCAAACAGGTGGCAATTCTCTAGTTTTTCTTTTTTGTTTTTTTTTCCTAATTTTAAGTTAGACCACAACCAATACATCGGTGAAAACTGCATTAGTATTCGAGTGAGGCGCCTACAAACATACAGACAGACAAAAATTCTAAAAATTGTTGATTTGGCTCTATTTTTAATTTTTCTTTAATATCTATAATGTACAAACATCGGCCTGTTACAAAATTATTATATATATAGATGAAAAAAACAAATGCCAATGTTCTGTAGTTTTCAATCGTTTTTTTTTTTCTTTTAGACGCATGCAGTAAAGTACAGCCTCAAAACGAAGGGCAAAATTAGAAATTTAAATTTGAAAACAGTAATGATAACAAAAAATGCCAAAACCAAATAGCAATAAATTAACCACACCCCTCCTGCAACAAAGTTGCAAATATAATACATATCAGATTTTCTAAAATATTTATTTTTACACCCCATAAAAACGAATCGCTCACAATAAGCCCTGAGCGTTCAAGCAGCGAATCACAAAACAAAAAAAACTTGCACGGAATTACCATTTGAATTGCATATTTTTGGCGTACAGGCCACAAAGTGGTAAACAATAATTTTCTAAAACACAACAACAACAACAAAAACACAACATTATGCCACACAAGCCCCCCTGGAGTAAAATGCGATGCATAATGAAAATCATAATTTCACTAGGAAAACTGGCGTTGAAAAATCGCCAAATGCATATCGAACAGAATCAAAAATCACGTTTATGCAAAATAGTCTCCGAGCAAGTTAAGTAAGTTGAAGTAAAACTTTTATTTTATCAAAAGTACAGTAAAAACAACAGAACAAATACAAAAGCGGCAAAAAGTGACCAGAGTGAACATGTGTGCACGTCCGAGGAGGAAATCACACCCGCAGGCAATACTATTTGCGAGCGATGCCAAAGAAAAGTGCCAACAAATATTTAGTAGTCGCGCAGAACATAGAGCGTCGAGCTAACGAAGCTTAAGCTAAGCAAACTGTGGCAGCTATTAGTAAAACTGCAACAGAAGTTGAATGAAATTGTTGGTCAACAAAAAAGCAAAAAAACAAAAAACAAAAACAGAAAGCGGTGGGTAGCTGCAACAAGCGCAACAGCAGCAATGGCAGCTCAGTGAGCAGTGAAGTCAGCCACAGCGTGTCGGTGCGCCTCCTCGCGCGCAACTGACGCGGCGGCTGCGCATTACAATTTCCACTTTCCACTGCAGCTTTCCGATGCATTTATTTCATATTCTTTCTGCTTGCGTTGTTGTTGTTGTTGTTGTTGCTGTTGTTGTTGCTGCTGCACTGGCATCGGCACCGGCAACGGCAACGGCACCGGCAACGGCCAGTTTGGTTGCACATTTTAGCTAACCTTAACATTTGTGCTATTTAACACTTGCAGGCAAAGGCGTTAAACTGATATTTTTCTAACCCAAGCATATAATTTTTACTTTTCCTGCGCTCCTAGCCCGCTGTTGCTATGTACGTATGTATGTCTGTTGCGTTCTCCACAAAGGCATTAACTAAATGTGCCGACCATTCAAGGAAACGAAAAAGCAAATAAAAAAAAAAATTAAACCAAGCTGCCTTTCCATTGCTGCGCACCGGCTAGCTGGAGTCACTCACTGCCAAGCAGTGTGGCAACAAAAGCAATAATAACAACAACAACAACAACAACAAGAACAGTTGTAATAATAATAATAATTTCAGCAACAGCAACAACAACAACAACAATAGTTCTGCTGCCAACGGAAAGGGGCGGCAGTTATGTTTTTGTACGAGTAGATGACTGTTTGCGGCCGATAATGGCAATGCGCCCTCTGCTACCGACACTGTTGCCTCCACTCGCCTCCAACAGCAGACGATTATCTCTTTAGTATATCTGCGCATTATGATTTTCGCTCTTGGCTTCGTAAACAAGAAACTTAAGCAAGCGCAAGCGCAAGCGCAAGCAAAATCCAAAAATGAAAGAGCCAAAAAAAAAAAAAACAGTTCACATAATAGCAGCAACAAATTGTGCCACATGCTGATGGGGTATGGGTGAGGCTCGGCAAACGGCCGAACAGGTCTACCAAAAATTCTATGCAAAAAGTAGCAAAACAAACAACAAACAATAAAGCAAAAAAAAAAATGCTTGGAAAAAATTTGGCGCGCAAGCAACAAATAAAGTCAGTCTCAGTGGTCAGGTTCAAGCAAAGTTGAAAGTTTTCATTTTACCACACCACACAGCTACAGTAAATAAACAAATAAACTGGAAAATTATGTGCAACATACATACATACATTTTTACGTATTTACATAACTGCAGCGGCCTACTAGTGCTGAACTTCAGCGGCCAGCGACGGTCACACAAATTGTGACTTGTTCTCTCCATTCGTGTTGTTTTTTTTTGTTGTTTTGGGGTGGATTTGGTAAGTAAAAGCATATATTTGGCACGATGCGGCTGCAACGCTTTAGGGGATGCTAATGAATGGGCTTCATGAATTTAGTGAAAGATATAGCTAGGATTTTTTTTTTTTTTTTTTTAATTAAAGTTGTTCGAATGGGAAAATGGCGATTTAAGTTGTGGCTGATTGCGGGGTGCAAACGCAAGGGAGTGAAAACGCAAATTTCTAAAAAAAAAAAAAACGTGTACAAATAATGAAAATTTAAAATTCGGGTAAGTAGCAATGCTGCCGTTATCTGCCCTTGAAGCATATTTTTTCTGAACAAAATTTGTGTTCAACGAGCGGAAACATTTTAAAACCTACTAAACTTGAAAGAAGCTTGAGCGACTTTAATACAAATTCCTTTCTGATTTGTTCGCTATACACTTCGCATGAATGAAAACACAACAAAAAAGGAGAGTTGCCCTATGTTTGGAAAATATTGATTAATAAAATGGATAAAATAAAAGAAATATTACAATCTCGTTATCAAGTTTAGCTTGAGTCGGAAAATATTTTTTAAAAGGGTTGCCACATGTTTCAAAAATTTATTTCGATTAAATTGACAACATTAACACCATACTAATACAATACGGGTATCAAACTAAAAAGGATTAGAAAAGCTTAATTTAAAAAAAATGGAGAGGGTTGCCAATTATTTGAAAATTGTAATTGGCAAATATATTTAAAGAGGGTTGCCACCAGCTTGCAAGACTTAGTCCAATTATATTGATAAGAGAAATATTACAACATAGGTATCACAATGAAAAGATTTAAGAAAGCCTAGTTTGGATTTTTTGTTTAAGGATTGCCACCTGTTTAAAAATTTTATTCAGCAAAATTCAAAAGATCAAAGAAATATTAGTATATGGTTGTCAAACGAAAGTTATTTAAGTTAGCTTAATTTAGAAACTATTTAACCAGAAGATTGCCACCTACTTGACAAAATTAATTAAAATAAATTTATAAAACCAATGAGGTATTCAAATTTTTTTCATAGTTTTTTTTTTAGCTTTTCCAGCTTCTGTAGCATCTACGAAATGACAGAGGGGGTTTTCACTTTTCGCTTTTCCTGTCGAATTTTGAAATGACTCAAATCGACGGCTAAACATTGACAACTCATAACTGATATCGTGGACAATCGTTGAAAACTCATAACTAGCAATTTGTTCAAAAAAAAAATGGAGGGTTCAGTAACTAAGTATACGGGACCAATTTTCCTGTTATACTCGACCATACCTACAACCTACATTAGGTTTTGTTTGGGGTGTATTTCATGACCTTTTTTTGCAGCACCATTTTATTATTATTTTTATCGATTTAAGCATAGACTTTTTAATTTTTTTAATTTTTATCGATTTAAGTAATTTTTTTTTCGACATTCTCAGTATCAGATATTAGCTTGCTGATATTTTCATCGATAAATTTATCGTTTGTTATCGATTATTGATATATTTTCCATACGATTAAATATAAAACTATGTACCAATAATCAAACTTTTACATATAAGCTTTTCGATATTTTTATCGGCACACTCTTGGATTGTTATTATTGCTATCGATTTAAGAATAGAATTTTTCTTTTTTTTCAACAATCGTTTTTTCTGATATTGGCTTGCCGCTATTGTTATCAACACATTTATCGATATACTTAAAGATTTTTACATTTATCATAAAAAGCCTTTCTTCATCAAACTCTCAGCAGCGCTCGTAACTCTTTTTACAGCTATTTTCAAATATAGTATTTTACAGCCATAAAAACCCGCTTATGAATATCCTTATTGCTAATTGCTCTAAAAACTTTATTAAATAAAATTCATAACTAAAAATCTAATACTCTCTGTTATTAAATATATCAGCTAACAAAAGACTTAAGGCACGAACTTGTGTGAGCCTTCCGAGGCATCGTAAAAATTTATTGAAAAACGAACTTAGTAGCATACCAAAAGTTATTAGGAAGCAAACGCATTTTAGAATAAACCCCGCCAACTTATAGCTCGCCTTCCCGTAATAAAAATGAACTTATGCTAAAAACGCACAAATACACACAAACTTCTGTACATATACATATGCCTCATGTACTCACTCACACAACAAATAAAAATAAATTGCAAGTGCCGAGCAGAATAAAATAAAATAAATAGCAATAAAATAGTTCATAGGCGAAAAGCTGCAAAGTTAAGCTGGCAAAGTTCTAAGTCCAAAAAACAAAACCAAAAAAAAAATAAATAAAAATAAATTGACAAGAGTATAGCATTTAACGACTTGCAGCAAATGCATTGAGTAATAAAATTCACAATTCTACTCACATCTAGTACATACATGAAATAAAACGCAAAATAATTAAAAAAAAATAACAAATCTCCAACTATCGCTATATTTATGTGTGTGCGTTTGTACACAGTAAGATGTGCATAGCAGTAGCGCTTAGTCGGTTGGAATTTTTATTGCACATCATAAATAATCGCATTGTGCAGACAAGCGATTGCTAGCTGCTATGTCGGCGGTAGCTATGGCGATGGCGATGGCGGTGGCGTTAAAGTCGGAAATATCATCGCCTTAGCCATGGCACAGCAGCAGCCAGAGTAATATCCGCCAGCCAGCCAGCCAGCCAGCTAGCCAGTCTCAGTAACTGTGCAACTGCTCAGTTTTCACTGCCCACTACTTCGGTGAATTCGGCTTTTCAAGAGATTTGCGCGCCTGCCAGTGGGAGATTTGTGCCATTTTCATTTCCTACTCAAAACATTTCCACCATTCATCTAGTCGTATATATTGCGCCTCTTCTATTCTATGTAGAATGCAAAATCCGCGCATCGCCTTTTGCTAGCTGGCTAAGAGTGCGTACGTGTGTATGTATGTATGTATGTACCAATCTGTCTGTCTGGTTGATATGCGTAATTTTATTTGTAACACGCGAACGTATTGATTTTATATGCTTCAGCGCCCTCGACAGTGGGAAAATCATAGCAGCAGTTTTAGTAAATCTTCTTTGCACAGATTTTTTTTTTTTTTTGTTTTTTATTTTATCTTGGTGTGGGTGTATTTGTATTTGAGATTTTTAGTTTGGCAGTGGCATAATTTATAGCACACTCATAAATGTCTGCTGTGCGCTTGAGAAAAATAGTTAAGGGGCGAACTGTGATGTTGCAAAAGGTTGTCGGGTTGAATTTGAATTGAACAGTTGGAGTACATAAGTGCATAAATTATAAAAAAAAAAAAAAAAAAAATTTACAAAAACAAACTTTAGAATTGAATTACCATAAATCCATAATTTTGCGTGTGAATTTATCATACTGAGAATAAGCTATGTAGCCGATTTGACACCATCTATGATTCTATGATCGTCAATGGTCGTAAGGGTTTAAAAAATACAGGGTATCCGAAAAAATTCTAAAGAAAAACTACACACGCCGAAATATCATAAGTTAATATTCTGCTATTTTTATTGTTTTTTTTTGATTTTGCGCTTATCCGATTCGTAACTTTAATAAATTTTTGCCAACATTGGAAATAAATTAAATTTTTTTTATTTCTCAGCTTAGAACTTTAAGAAAGCAACGGCTCAGAATAAAAAAAAAACAATATTTGAAAATCGGTATCGAAAAAAAAAATTAGTTTCGAAAACGATATCGATAAACATATGTATGGTATATCGATCACCAGCCAATAACTAATCCACCAAATTAATCGATAACGGTAGTGAGAAATACGTTAATAAGATATTCGATAAATTTATCGATAAATCGATATGCATAGACATCGACATATGCATTTAGATATCTGTTCATACAATATCGGTTGTTGCATCGTCATTGGAACTGACAAATTTTATGACAACAATATCGATGATATCGATAAATAGCAACTTTAGGAACAAATTAAAAATCGATATCAACGATAATAATATCAAATTAGGGGAAGAGAAAAAAAATCTAAACTTTAAAATTATTTAAAGATAGTTAATAAAACATTCAATTTATAAACAAAATTTCTATAATTTTTTTTTAAATTTTTGTAAACTGATTTTAGTTTTGTAATCAGCAATGCAGGATTTTTGGATATCAAATTTTATAAAAATTTAAAGACTTTTTTAAATCCTTCTACGATTTTTATTTTTGAAAACTGATTTTAGTTTTGTATTCAGCGACTTTAGGAATTCTTGGATATTAAATGTCATACAAAATGTCAAAATATTTAAAAAATGCATTTGCCAATTTGTATGAGCAATTTTGAATTTTTGAAAGTTAATTTTCGTTTTGTAATCAGCGACTCAAGCAACTTTTAGATATCAGATTTCATAAAAATCTGAAAATTAACAAAAAAAATCCATCCGCCATTTCGAATTTCAGTGACCAAAGTACCTTTGGACATCAACTTTCATAAAAATCTTACAATTCTTCAAAAAAAAAAAAGCGGATTACAGTTTTTTAATCAGCGACTCAAGCAACCTTTGGATATAAAATTTCATAAAAATCTGAAAAAAATTTAAAAATCCGTCCGCAATATGGGATCAACCAGTTTGAATTTTTGATAGCTGATTTGAGTTTTGTAATCAACGACTAAAGTAACCTTTGGATATCAAGTTTCATAACAATCTAAAATTTATTTAAAAATCCATCCGCCATATTTGATCCGCCATTTTGAATTTTTGAAAACCGGCTTCAGTTTTGCAATCAAGGAACTTTTGGATACTAAACTTCATAAAAATCTCAATTTTTTTTTTTAAATCGTGCGCGTGAGAACTGATTGCAGTTTTTTCTATTCCCCCATAGCAACCGTAAATGACTTGAACTAGAAAAATGGCAAAATACGGATACTTTTTTTACCTCTACTCTCCGAAATTGCTTGATTTTTTCATAAGTGCAAAATCGTGTCCGGTACGGTGTATATTACACACTTTCACTTTCATTTGTTTTAACTGAATAAAAAAATTGAGCGCAGAAAATAAACTCAAGCATTAGAAAAACGTCCAGCCAATAACTACCCGAAATACCCTATCCCTATCCCTAAACAGCAATGACGCCTTAAGTAAAATACCAACGAATACTTACATCCTCGCATGAAATGTGCATTGACTGACCAGCGGCAAACAGCATACCAATATTTGCTACTTCCGCAATTTTCAGCTATTTATTATCCACATACTACGACGTTCATACGTGCATGATGCTTTTGGGTAAACACAAGGCAATTCGAAACAATTTCGCAAAAACTTTTATTTTCATCACGAAATTGACATTTAGCAGTTACAAAACAATTTCACCTACATACATACATACATACAGCAGGCGCGAGAAAAGTACAAACGCACGCACACACCCATTCGAACACCACACATGAATGCCGGTATACAATTGCCTAAAATAAAAATTGCTGACTTACAATAAAATAGTGAAAATTGATTTAATGAACCATTGAGCAACAAAAAAAGCGCTAACAGAGCGTATAAATGGCTGAGCAGCATATAACAATCGGCAAGCTGATACAGACAGGCAATAGCAACAACACAGTCGCTAGCTAACAGCAGCAACACCATCGCACCGGCAATCACACAAAAGCTAACTAAATGCATTGCAATTGCAATTGCAACTGCCACAGCGACAGCGACAGCCACAGCGGCGCAGCAATGAAAATAATAATAATAGCAACAACAACAACAGTAATAACATTAGCAATCAGTAATAGCCCTTGCACGATATGCCATCATCGATGTTCAAATATGAGTTGCAATATATGGCAACAATACACAACACACACAACAAACAGCAACAATTGCAATGGCTGTTTGGTCGAGACGAAGTGTTGCAATGCCAACAGCGCTTAGAAATAATAAGGCAAACCAAAAAAAAAACAACAACAACAACAACAAAGAAAAGTGATTTCTCAGTAAGTAAGTAGTAGCTTGGGAATAACTAGCAAAGAAATTGAAATTGATGAAAATTGTTAACCACAATGAACCCAATTAAAATAATTTTTTGCGCTTCACTTTATTTTCATTTTCTAAGTCATAAAATAAAATTAAAAAAAAACATAAATCAACGTAACAGTGGCTTGGATTAGGTGAGTGAAAATCAGCGTTAACACCTCGCGGCCTGTCTAGCAAAAAAGCAAATTGCTAACATACCATATACATAAATACATACATACATATAACCAACTAGGTACGAATTCTTTGAGCTGCAAGTGTAGCTTGCACTTTTTGTGAAAGCAACACCTCCTTGTCACCTCTGCGCCTATATACTCGTATTTTTGCTTTTATTTTTATTTTTCACTTTCAATTTTAAGTACTTTTACGCTCATTTGTCGCTGGACGCGCTCACCTACACACACACACACACACACATATATGTGTGTACATAAAAATCTATAGTTTTTCTACATATCTCTATGCCTATGTATGTGTCTCCTATATCGCCCCATGGGGCTTTCCCACTCGCCAGCTCGCCAATTACCTATGAATCTATTTTTTCATTCAACTAAGGTGTGGATTTATTTATATTAATTTGCGCTGACGCAGATAAATATAAACGTTTATCACTCATAATGGCTTATGATCGCATATTGTTGATAATCAGTCGACACCAGTTACGTGTCTGCCGCTTGGCAATTGAAGTCACAGCCACAACTAACTGATGCATTCGTCAAGTCAAGTTGAGAGAAAATTAAATAAATTATATACATATAAAGTGATCAGTTAATTCGACAGCGCGCAATAAGTTGCTGTTGCAGCGATGTCTGTGACATAACCGAAATATGACTGCGGATGACACTCTCTCTTGAAGGAAGCGATCAATAAGTGACAAAAGTATTTAGCACTTTGTCGTATGGATAAATTTGCGAATTGATATTTTCAAAAGCTTGATTTACATATCTTACTATTCTTATTTGGCACTACAAAAGTTTATCGTTCGTTAAACAAACCTGTGTTCGGAAATAGCAACAGCCCGAACTGCACTGCCCATTAAAGTGAGATAAATGGCAAAAATTAAAAAAAAAAAGTCTATAATGGCCACTAAGAGTAAACGCAGAAACATTTCATTTACATACAAAACTTTTCGCGATGTTGAAAATTTCTAGCTCGTTTTTTTTGTAAAATTTTTACTGGATTATAAGGTTTGTCATACGATTTAGCTTAGTGAAGAAGGAGACGCAGTACTTGGTCCTTTCGGCAGCTTTTAGGTAGTACTAAAATTATAATTACTCCAGTACATTATTTCCGCAATTATACTTACTGATGGAAAACACGTTTTTTTTTTGGTATGTTTGTACTTATGTGGAAGAAGTAAAGCTTACCTGCAAAAAGAAAGAAAAAACAATTATTAATACCTGCCTCAAAATAGTGTGAAATTGATAAAATTATAATGGTATTGGTAATAGATATGATATTGGTAATGGTAATGGAAATGGTAATAATAAAAGTAATGGTAATAGTAAAATTAAAAGTAATGGTAATGGTAACGGTAATGGTTATGGTAATTGTAATTATAATTGTAATTATAATTGTAACGGTAGTCGAATTTTTAAAGAAAAATCTTGTTTTTATTTTCAGTTTATTTTAAGAAACAAATTTTATATTTTTTCTTTGGATTTTCAAATTTTACTATTTTAAGAAGAAATATTTTTTTTTTATTAACCGACTTCTAAAAGAGAAGGAGGTTATCAATTCGTCGAAATATTTTGTATTTTTAATTTTTATTGATGTTACAGCATAACTTTGGAAACCTTGTTCGATAATCGAAAGTTTTTTATCGGAAAGGTGGTCCCATACTAATCATTAGATCATGAAGAAACAAACGGCACCCCTAAATTTTTATACCCGAGCGCACTTGTGCACAAGGGTATTATAACTTTGTTCACATAACGGTTGTTTGTAACAGGCAAAACGAATCGAGATAGATATAGACAAATGTATACATAAATGATCAGAATGAAAAGAGAAATCGATTAAGCGGTGACTGTCTGTCCGTCCGTCCGTCGCAACAATTCTTTACCAAGAAATACGTTTATGATAAAATTTTGGAAAATGGGCGTGGCACCGCCCACTTGTGTATCTCGCTAACCGTTCTAGCAATTTGTACCAAACTCGGTATGGCCACG
>NW_016169353.1:14963-17582 GCF_001687245.7 Rhagoletis zephyria
TGTGCACACGATAACTCGAGTAAAAATTGAGATATCTTAACGAAACTTCGTACATGCACTTCTATTTGGCGTGGGACGGATGGTATTGAAAATGGGCGAAATCGGACAATAACCACGCCTACCTCCCATATAACGGTAATTTTCAGAAATACGAAGACTGCGATATTTTAGTAACTGTAAGCAAAACGTTGAAAATTATTGAAATCGGACTAAAATAACGGCCGATTCTCATATAACGGTAAATTTAAGAAATGCCTGAAACTTCAATATTTCGAAATTTAAGGACGCTAATTTACTTAAAATGTATACACCCCGGCTTATCATGTAGCGGTAGCTTTCGGCAAGGTGGAAAACATATCTTTAATACTTGCGGCGGGTATTTAATGTTCGGCACCGCCCGAACTTAGACTTTCTTACTTGTTATGTATATAATTCTTTTTTTTAGAGGTAAGGTGGTATTTCTAAGGTGGTCCCGTACTAATTTGGTTTAGATCCGTTCATTGGATCATGAAGAAATTAACGGTACTCTTAAATTTTTTTATGAGAATTGAAGTCAGTTAAGTTTTTTTTTTTGCTTACAAATTACTTGTTTTAAAATAAAAATTATTTAGTTGTACATATCTCCGTCAAAATTATTAACACTTTAAAATAAATTTACTCGTAAAAAGTTATATTAGTCTCATTAAAAGTTGCATTTCCGCTTATGCACTAAACCAAAAACCTTATGTTATGTCATCTCTTAGCGACGAGTTGATGAATTCATAAATTGCGCTTATATAAGAAGGCATAAAACACAAAATTTTTTTATTACTCACTTTGCAACAATTTCCACGTCATTCATATGCGCATAATTGACGACAGACAGACAAGCTAACCGTGGCGGATAATTCAAGGCACAAACAGCTAAAGTAATCAACACTTTTACGCCAAATTACAAAAACAAACATTTGCCACATAATCGCCTGCTGCTTGCACCATTTGGCAAGCAAGTTCAGTTCACTCAATCAAAAAGGCGCTGTTGCTGATGATGTGTTTAGTGGCTAGTTGATTTGTATGTAAATACATATATATGTGTATGTACGTATAAAGTATTTGTGTATGTATGTGGGTACAGGGTACTTTTTTTCATTGCGAGTGGCTGTGTTTTTTTTTTTTTGTTGTGTTTTACTGTAGTATGTTGACTCTAATAAACAAATAAAATGAAAGTTTATGGCGGTTTGATTAAGTTGGAGTTGCAGCTGTGATGCCAGTTCGCTGATAAGCAGCGCTAAGAGTTAGGAGTTCGCTGAGTTGCCGCCAGCGCCAACGCCACCGTCACACGAAAGTCGTACGTTGCTTGTTTTTTGTTTTGTTTTTGTTTATTTGTTGTTTACATTACTACCAAAGCCAAAGCCAGCGTCCGATTGCTGGTATGTATGTAGCGCAGTGAATGAGTTTCAATATTTATGATTTTGATCTACCTCACGGCTTTTTGCACTTTTCACTTTCAATTTTAATTGCTTAAAGCAAACTTATATCTGAAATTGAGGAATATGTATTTCACAGTTAATTATCGACAGAAGAAAGTTACTTTTCTTTTCAAGCATGCGCGGCGTTACTGTCGATAATTGCATAGCATTTTAAAATTATTGATAAAAGTTTTGGCCAAATAAAAATCCAAATTAAAAAAATGTTGAAAAATAACTAAGCCACAAAAGTTTCGCAGGCAGGGATTTTCGATATTTTTTATATGTGTAAGACTCACCGTACAATTAAGGCTGCGTGACCAGAAGTGTTAAGTGTCGCTTCCATTAAAATTTTTCTGACACTCTTTCGTTTGACACCCATATTTTAACAGATTATTTAGCTTGTTTACAATCAAACTAAATGTGATCTTTAAAACAGGCGGCAACTCTACTGAAAACATTTTGAAGCCGAAACCTTCATATCGTGACACACAAACTGACTTAATCCAAGTTGAATTTAATTTTTAAGAGTTCATTTCCACCAAGTTTTAACTGCAGTGTGTGCCTGTTGGAACAAGGAGATTACAACTCGAAGGTGGTAATTCCTCCTACTAAGTACAAGCAAATGAAAGGAGAAAAGCACTAAAAATTAAACTAAATAAACCTTGTCACTCACCCTATGCTGAAATTTTTGGAACTTATCTGAGCACTTAACTGCAGTAAAGCCTCTGGTGGAAATATGTTATAAAATAATCCTCCAAAATGCAGTTGAGAAATAAAACCTTTTTGATTTAACTTCGTAAATATAATTTTTTAACTTTTAACCCTCTTCAAAGACTTCAAAAATATTTTTTATGTTAAAACTAAAATTTTTTTTAAATAATCTTCCGTTTGATACCCATACATATTGTATTGATATTTCATATAACTTGTGCATAATTATATTAAATTCAACTTTTCAAAGAGGCAGCAATCCTATTCAAAACATTTTCAAACTAAAATCTCCTAAAATCGCCCTCATCTGACACCCACGTTGTGAAACATGTGTATGTAAGTATTACTATTACCCAAATTCCCTTAACTCAAATTAAGTTTGATTTTTTAAACAGTTTTATGTACATGTAGTAAAGAAATAAGACATTTCCAATACCATTTCGATTAAATCTTTAAATGA
>NW_016169355.1:0-17579 GCF_001687245.7 Rhagoletis zephyria
ACGAATGTTCTTGGAATTTATGATTTTTCTTATAGAAAAAATATGAAATGAAAATTTGGAAATGCCAGAATAAAATTGAAATCGATCGAGGCAAGATCGCTACAAAATTGTTTAATTTTTTAATTTTATATTTTATATCCTAAACAGATATTTATATGCATCTCAGTATTCTGTTATCTCAGCTGTTTTTCCAAGCTTTAAGAGCTGCTTAACTTCTATCTAAGGGTTCTTTGGATTTAGGGTACACTCTTTATTGAACGCTTCTACTAAGGTACTTTTTAAGTGGTTATTTGCAACTTCTAAATCGCCTTTGCTGTCGATAGATCTGAAGAATCCAAAATTACTCAAGTACCAAGCCTCAAATTGATGTCAGTTTTTGTTTCTAGGGGTTTTTTACCGAGCCTATTCGTGATTTTATCTAAGTCTATATTAAAACTTATATACCTATATACTAAATATAAGCACAACACGTTTGGCGAAGCAAATCGAGTAATGCTATTAATCAAGACCGCGCTGCAACATACACTTCGCATTGTGTGATAGTGCGAGTGTGCCCGATACTGGTCTAGATCCGTTATTCACCCCATAAGCAGATGTTTGAATTCTTCGTATTCATTAGATAGGATTTGTCCAACTCTGAAATTAAGCATACATACATACATGCAAATGGTTAGCAGTGCGTGTTACCAGCGCTCGCCACAAATCGGAGGAGAAGCTCGACCAAACACTAACATATTATTTCATGCGTTCAAATATGCAAATTGAAATATTTATAGCGATTAAATTCATTGAAGTGCTGATATGTATATATGTTGAAATCATTATGACTTCAGTCTATCTAATTATATAAGTATGTTTAGTAATACCATACATAATGCAGTAATTTTAAGTTGAATTAATCTTTCACTTAAACTTTTTCTGTTATTTACAGGTAAGCTTTACCAAGGGATTATACCTGGGACTTGATGCGGGCAGTAAGTTTATACTCGTAATATTGAGTGTATATTTCTGATGCTTTCTAAGGTAACATTTTAAAGCACATTTCGTAGTATACATAGTTCATCGCTATTGGTTGTTAACTTTTAAATTTTCCGCTCATCGACTTTTTTGAACTCCCAGAGGGTGTAAGGCTTGTTTGAGACGTAGAGCTGCAAAAACGTAGGAGCACTGTCAATATTACCGATGTTTTAATAGTTTTTGGCGTAGAATACGTCTTACGTTTCGATATGGAGGCTATGCTGAAATGTTGTAGTGGTAATTTTTAGAGCTTCACGAAAACGCTTATTGCACGAGAACTAAAGAAGCGATTTCAAAGAAAAGTGTGGCGTTTCAAAAATAAAGTTCCAAACCTATCGATAGATTCATTTTTGTAAGTAACCAATTCCGTTACTGTCGTAGAAACAACGGTAAATATTGGCTTATTTTGGGGTCAGTTTTGAGCATTTTAAGTGCTCCAGCAGCTTAAGATTTGCAGATATAACTTTCATTTTCGGGATATAGATTCTTTGTAGTAATAGAAATATTATCGTGTACAGATTTTATATAAATTCAACAAATATTGAGCATTTAAAGGCAAGGAATGTTTGAAAAAATTTGCAAATTTTTTTTATTTCCAAAATGCTCGAAAACCTCTCGAATGATTTTGTTTTTGTTTTCTTTAATCAAAAACCCAAGAGTTTGCTTTCGTTTGGTATATGGAAGTATTGGTTGATATCTTCTAAGTATGTTTATTTGATTCAAATATACATATATAATAAATGATTTTCCCTACAAAATCACTTCGTCATCGTTTTGTAACCACGTACATGCGTTGGAAGTGAGTGAAGGACACAAAAATTATGTATCTGTGCGTAAGTACATATTTCGGCTTTTGATGAACAGATGGCGCAATATTTACATATGTACATAAGTAAATATATATACTTGTGTACATACATATCGTCGTTTAAAGTGTAAAATCGCGTATTAGCAAAATGCAAAACCGCTTATGTGATGTTGTGGAAATTATTTTCTAGAGCGTAAAAACACTCATATCTCAAAATGGTTCTCTTTTTTATAAAGCAATCGCATTTCTGGCTAGTATATTTCAGGACGAATGGATAAGGGTTGAGCCAAGAGCTTGTGTGAGCAAATCCAATTTTTGGCAGCCGATGTCAGTTACACGGTTTTGCAGAATGACGATACGCGGTTTTGTACTTGATATGTTGATTGCAGTTAATGTGGATCTGTTTCTATTTTTTTAGTAATCTATGTACACATGCGTACATAGATAAAGAAAAGGATAAAGGCAAAAGTAAACAATAAAAACAAAAACAAAGTTGCGTAAAGTTAAAGGCAAAAACGAAGACCAAGGTAAATCTAAACACTCCCTATATATGGGCAAAAGTGAAGGGCAATATGTATGTCAAGAATATGATAAACATAAAAATAAAAACAAAGATAAAAAAAAAAAGATGGGGATGAGGATACCGATAAAAGTATAGATGAAGATAGAAGAAGGAAAATTAAAATAAAGGTAGTTGTACAGAATAGGATATGATAGAGGCACAGACTCAATCTGAGAACTATTTCGGGATTTTAGAGATTTTCGGGTTTTTCGGGACTTATCGATATAATAATCGATACTTTGTCGGTTTTGTTATCCATATTTTTATCGATTTTGTTATCGAAATTTTTATCGATATTGTTTTTTAATCGATTTTGTTGTCGACTTTATTATTGATTATTTATAGATTTTTTTATCGATATTTTTATCGATATTTTTTACCGGTTTTGTTATCGATATTTTTATTGATTTTGTTACGGATTTCTTAACCGATTTTGTTGTCGACTTTATTATCGCTTAGTTATCGATTTTGTTATCGTAATTTTTATCGTTTTTGTTATCGATATTTTTATCGGTTTTGGTATCGATATTTTTATCGAGTTTACTATCGATTTTGCTATCGACACCTTTATCGATTTTGTTGTCGTTGTTTTAATCGATTTTGTCATTGATATTTTTATCGATATTTTTATCGCTTTCGATGTCGATAGTTTCATCGTTTTTATTATCGATATTGTTACTGATTTTGCTATCGATATTTTCGGAACTTATTGGTATAATGATCGATATTTTTGTCGATTTTGTTATCTATTGTTTTATTGATTTTGTTATCGATTTTGTTATCGATTTTGCTATCGATTTTGCTATAGGTATTATTATCGATATATTTATTGATTTTGTTGTCGATGTTTTATCGATTTTGTCATCGTTATTTTTATCAGTTTTGTTACCGATATTTTTATCAATTTTTCCAACGATACTGTTATCGCTTTTTTATCGATATTTTTATCAGTATTTTTATTGATTTTTTCCATCGGAATTGTTATCGCTTTTGCTATCGATATTTTTATCGATTTTGTTATCGACTTTGTTATCGATTTTATTATCGATTTTGTTATAGATTTTTTTTATCGACTTTGTTATTGATTTTGCAATCGATATTATTGTCGATTTTGATATCGATGTTTTCATCGATTGTTTTATCGCTGTTTTTTTTCGATTTTGCTATCGATATTACTATCGCTTTTGTTATCGATATCATGCTTTCATTTTTGACTTGGATATGCTCTTAACCATACCACGTATTCTACGTTTAAATTTAGCGGCGGTATCTCCGATACAGCCCGCAGACCAAGACGAAGGCGCTGGACTGTTCCTTTTTTTAACATCGTTGTTTTTTATTATAGATGATTTTAGAAAATATGGCATCATTAGAAAGTTTATCCTTTGCTGATTTTGGGCAAGCAGCAAATATAAAAATTAAAGCGTAGTAAACCCATATTTTTTTACAGTTCAACTGAATTTTAATGTAAAAGCGTACGAATAAGTGTTTAAGAAAGTTAGCAACCTATATCTCAAAAGCATTAGTGAAAACAAAAATTTTGATATTATACATATATGGGTTAAAATTCGTCAAGTGTACCAGGAAAAACATTTTATGGCATCATTTGTTGTGGTGGAGCCACGTTGTTGCTATGGTTACTGATAACCAATATGTAAAATATTTTTTTTTTACCGTGGTTTTTTGTCCAGTTATACGAGTTTAAACAGGCAAATTAAATCCCTTTTTCTTAGAATCGCAAGTTTTCGTAAAATTCTTATCTCATGTCCCTCTGATGAAAGTTGCTGATTTTTTTTTTGCAAAAAAGCAAAAAAAAATAAAAAATTTTAGTTTTTTAACAATGTACCATTTCTTGTTTTTCGCAAATGGCTTACTGCGACAGTTTTCTTTCTAAGCTTTTCAACGATGTATAATTTGTATTGGGCGTGGCAAAAGGACTACACGGCTTTCATCATAGTACGCCCTCGGGTCCGCCTATCATTTTTGTCGGCAATAACACAAGTTTACAAAAACGAAAAAATTGCCCGACCAGCGACGTTTTTATATCCATCCTAAAGTAAAATTTCCCGCTGAACCCCAATACGAAATTAAAATGTAAGAAAGTAGAACAGTTTTTGAGATATAGTCGAATTTCTGGTTTTTGAGATCTGAAAAAAGTGCACTCACTTAATTGCGATTTTCTTTGGATCTAGTTGGCCAATCTTAAATTTGCTATCATATGCGTCAACAGGATTATCCAACTACATAGACAAGAAATTAAAGAGCTATACATTGATTAAGCGACAAGTTTGCATAACTTTAACAAAAGTTTAAAAACAAAATTCTTTCACTACACACATGTGTATAGCTTCTAAATTGCGTATCCAGTTAGATAATCTTGTTAACGCATGTGATAGCAAATTCAATAGCCTTTACTAATACGAAAATAAATTTAAGATTGGCCTACTACAACCAAAGAAAATCTAATTTAAGTCAGTGCACTTTTTTCAGATCCCAAAAGCCAAAAATTTGACTAAATCTCAAAAACTGTTCTACTTTTTTGTATTCCAATTTCGTATTCGGACTCAACGCAAAATTCCTCATACAAACTTATATAAAAATGTCGCTGCTGGCAAACTAAGTTATCTTAAAAAAATGTAATTTCAGATCTC
Source organism: Rhagoletis zephyria (assembly GCF_001687245.7). Classification (NCBI taxonomy): domain Eukaryota; kingdom Metazoa; phylum Arthropoda; class Insecta; order Diptera; family Tephritidae; genus Rhagoletis; species Rhagoletis zephyria. The sequence goes on from NW_016169355.1 coordinate 5,039, forward strand.
AAAAACCCGAAATTCGACTATATCTCAAAAACTGTTCCAAGCTATTACATTTTAATTTCGTATTCGGATTCAGCGGGAAATTTTACATGGGAATGCACTTAAAAATGTCGCTGGTCGGGCAATTTTTCATTTCTGTAAACTTGTGTTATTGCCGACAAAATTGCAAGGCGGACCCGAGTGCGTACTATGATAAAAGACGTGTAGTTCTTTTGCCACGCCCAATACAAATTATATATCGTTGGAGAGCTTAGAAAATAAGCTATCGAAATAAGCAATTTGCGAAAAAAGAAAAATGGTACATTGTTTAAAAAACGCAATAAGAATTTTTTATTGCAAATTTTCTGCAATTTGGAAACATTCTGCCATCTTGGATTCAAGTTTTTTTGGGCTTTTTGCGATATGCAAGCTTATTTTGAATTTTAGGTAAAAAATGGTTAAGTACAAATATGTAGAGAATTTAATTTACATAGAATTAGCATTTTTTATTGTAAAAAATAGCAAAAACTTTGAAAAAGTTTTACATTGTCTCGGTTTTCACCATTTCTTGACAATTTCTGTTCAAAATACATAGCATATTAAAATTCCAAAGTTGTTGAGAATTTCATTCCCCACAACTTTTGTACCAACATTTTTTTTTTGCACGACCCTTAGATCACGGCCGGGAACGCGATTAGCATAGCGATGTACGGGATGCGCCGTAAAACTCATTTCCACACATTCACCTGCTTCCACTCAAGTAAAAAACGTTGCCCGTAGATTAGGCGTACTGGAGGAACCACCATAAAAAAACGCGCCGAATAACTCTACTTCAGCGGTGGTGTGTGGAAATGAGTTTTCGGCGCATTCCGTACATCGCTATGTTTATCGCGTTCCCGTCCGTGATCCAAGCGTTGGACAAAAAAAATAAATTTAGATATAAGAGTTGTGAAGAACGAAATTCTCTAGAACTTTGGAATCTCAATATGCAATGTGGTTTCAACAGAAATTGTCAAAAAATGGCGAAAACTGTGACAATATAAATTTTTTTTTTTCTCATTTTTTTAAAATAAAAAATGTTTTTTTTTTAACCTTTTATATATCAAATGTGGGAAATTAAATTCTCTACATATTTGTATCTAACCATTTTTTACGAAAAATGCAAAATAAGCTTGCAAATCCAAGATGGCGGAATGTTGCCAAATGAAATTTAGGGCAAGACTATGGAGCCATGTCAAATAAANCTTTTATATATCAAATGTGGGAAATTAAATTCTCTACATATTTGTATCTAACCATGTTTTACGAAAAATGCAAAATAAGCTTGCAAATCCAAGATGGCGGAATGTTGCCAAATGAAATTTAGGGCAAGACTATGGAGCCATGTCAAATAAAAGTAAACTGCATCAACAAATCGCTGTTACAAATTTTTCAATTTTCCTACCAAAATTATCTGCTAAGTACTTTTTTAAACTAAAATAGTAATTGCTCTTAGGAGCATTTTTATAGTTCAAAACTTTGGCTTTTTCGGTTTAAAACCCTTTTTGAAAAAAATATTGAAAAAATATTAGCAGAAGGGTTGAATAAATGACAAAAGCGAGGCTCATTTTGTTGCACATAGCTGTTAGTTATTAAATCCAAAAATTCTAAATTGATATTGTTTGACTTTAATAATTAATATACTATATTTTATTAAGAAAACCTGAAACGGGAACTTCAGAAAATCTTTGTCTGTTGTGCGCCTACTTCATTTTGGATTGGAAAAGGAACAATCTCCCGTGGTTAGATGGGAGCTCTATACTGAAAGGAAGCAATGGAGTGCCGACCTTGGATTATACGACCATCTGCATTACATTTCTGCTCTGAAATCCTATTATATTTTTAATTAACATGCTCATACGCTTTCTGAAAAGGTTATTAAAAAAATGTATACATTAAAGAAAATCTGGGGTTTTAAGCTAGTTATTGATCACATTACTAGATAACTTAAAGCAGCTTAAGCAAAGCAAATGCCATTAGCGCTAAAAACGTTAAAAAAACAGAATTGTTATAACTTGGCTTTAAATGTTATGTATAGAAGCTTAAAGAAATAAAATCTGCTCGTTAGTAATTCAATTATTACAGTAGTTACTCAATTCTGGATTTTCCATATTACGGATGTTAAGTATACATAGATATATATGTACATACGTATTTGCTATGGCGAACAATCCAAAACCAAAAAACTGCTCAGCCAGTGGTTATCATGGCAACACTTCAAGCGAATGCATTCCAATCCACCAATGAGTCGTCTATATTACATGAACACAAAGTCCACTTAGCAGTGATTCCCCCTGGGGGCGATCCAATTGCAACCAATAAAAAGTCAATGCAACCGGCAACGTCCGACTAGGCAATGAACTTATGCACACAGCCTTTTACAAAAATCCATACATGTGTAGCGTGATTAGCCCATAGTAGCGCTCTCAGAAAACTTTTTCCCAATGAAAACCAACACGAGGCAATGCATTTGTTGCGTATACGCCACCACGTCCCAGCTTGTAAGTAATGTTGTTAGTGAGTAACATATGTAGTGCACAGATGTAGAACATGTGTATGTATGTAAGCCCCTACGTACCTACCCATACTTTTGTGTAATGATATTTTACAGCCTTTTTCATGTCACAGTTACACCGTTTGGGAATTTTTAATTGAATGCGCTTGTTTTTGGAGCAGCGCTTAACTTACATACATTTGTAGTAAATGCATTTATACATGTGTTCACATATTGCATCAAATAAAACTTTCTTTTTGATATCACCGATCTGGTTGTTTGAGAAATACATATGGGTTAGTCCGTTACAAAACGGTCAATGCACAATGGTCTATGTAGAAGTGGTTTTTTGGCATACATTCAAAAAATTCTTCGTCTTGACCTGGAGGCTGTGTCGGAGTCACAGCCGCTAAACTTAAACGTAGAATACGTGATATTATTAAGATCACATTCAAGTTAAAAACGGTACACGAAATATTCGTTTGGATTGTATTGAGTTGAATTTAATAAATCAATACGAATTGCAAAATATTAATACTTAGCAATAGAGAAGTGGATCCACATTAACTTTAGTCATATGTACCATCAGCTTATTAATAGACATACATATGTCATGACGTGTATCACTACATGGATTCATTTTTATTTCCTTTCATACCTCAGAAATTTTAATTACTTTTTATATTAGCCTAGGTCCCCGTATTAGTATTCTTCTTCGAGTACATGCTCGTCTTCGCATTATCTTCGTCTTCAGATTTGTTTGATAAGTTGGCGAAGACTTCTGAAACAGCTGGCAACTCTCCTAAATATAGTTGAGAAATAAACAAATCTCTAGCATCTGGTATTGTGATACCTACATAAATATTTCATGTGCCTGGTGAATTAAGTTAAATTTGATTTTGTGAACACGTGACAATGCTCCTAAATGCAGTTCAGAAATAAAGCATTTTTAAACCCATTTCATTTGATACCCATATTTTTAATAAAGGCTTCAACTTATTAAATAATTTGAGTTTACGTTTTTACCAGGTGGCAACCCTCTTTAATAACCGAAATATTTAAACTAAGGATATCTTACCACCTTCGTGTCACGTATTATTGTAGTATTCCATTTAACTCATGCATACTTCGTTTAAATTCTAATTTCGAAAAAGGTGGCAACCTTATTCAAAATATTTTCAAACCACGACCTATTTCGTCTGACATCCATATCAGGATATACATTTCAATTTTCTGCCTTTATTTAAGTCGAACTTACCTTTTGAAACATCAATTATAGTTTAGAAATAAAAGAGACTGATGCTTTGTTTTGCTGCATTTACGAATAGCCCCCACAATACAACACAACGCAACGCAACCCTACAAAACACTACACTCATTCTTTGTCTCTACCTTTATCTCTATTATTTGCTCTATCCTTTTTATCTTTTCATTTTTATATAGATCACTTCCTTGACTTTCAACCAGATCTTTATCTGCATGTTCACCCACATCCTTGCTATTATTAAGTATTTTCTCTTTGTCTTTATGTTTCGGTTTCTTTACTTTTATTTTAATCTTTGCTTTATCCCTTTCTTCTTCTACATACTCAGTATTACCTTACTTCTTGTATGAGTCTTAGTCTATTCATATCCATACATGAATTATAGTTTAACCCTAAAAGGGGTGTAATTTTGCAATTTTCAACAACATTCGAATTTAAACACAAAGAATTTCTTAGAGTTTGTCAAGACAGCGGTTGCAAAAACTAATGGCTGATTCTGTTTCTATTCATGAACCATGAAATACTACTGAGATCAAAAAAACAGAATGTATATAAACATTATATATGGCGCTACAATACCCAAAATACTGAGTCCTCTTATTTTCAGAAAAAAAAAACTTACGACTTTCGAGGCGTTTTATCGGGCGTCAAACCTATTGGAAAAGTTCTCTATTTTATCTAGTAACCATAAACAAACTTTCAAGAAAATTAAAAACTACGTTTTTGAGAAAATTTAATCTTTTGATTATTCCAAAAACGGCAGCCATTTTGTTAATTTTAAAAATTTTTTCAGTACGCACATATAGAGCATCAAGAAAACTTCTACAATCAAAAACCGATTTGAAAAGTTTCGATTTAAAAAAAAAAAACTAGACAGATTTGAAAAAAAAAAATTGTCAGCCGTTTTTCTCTAAAACCACACTTTGCCCTAAAATTTTTAGATGCTCGTAACTCAGCGATGTTTTTTGTTTGCAAAACAAAAAATTACGTTTCTCTTTATTTGTCCTAAAAACATGAAAAGTCGTATTAAACTTGATTTCGAATTTTGAACCCATTCACCCTGCATGAATAGAAACAGGTACCTTGTTTATACCTACGCAAGAACCGCATTAACAAAAAACCGATTTTATTCAAAATATACCTTGTTTAACCGACACGTAAAGCGCTTTGACCCAGTTCGCTCACATCAGCTCAAAACGGATGCATAAATAAAATTTCAAAACGCGTTGAAAAGGAAAAGTGTATTGACTTGAATTTGTTTTCAAATCGGTTTTTTATTTCTCACATCAGTTAAAAGACAAGTATAAACGCATCATTCATTTGACGTGAAGTTAAAATAGGCTGCTTTTCTTTATACAGCCCGTTTTAAATTTGAATTATTGTTGTAATAAATTCGAATTATTGTTTGCTACTATTTTGGTCAACCGTGTAAATTAATTATTGAAGAAATGTCGTATGAAAATAGCAGATTTTGTTTACGGCTTCATTGAATGCGAGAAATATATTACCTTGTTTATATCGACATATAAAGCGCTGTGACTCAGTGCGGTGTGATTCAAATCAGATGCATAAACAAAATTTCAATGCGCGTTGAAATCGAAAAGGGTATTGACTCAAATTTGCTTTTTTTTTTTTTTTTAATTTATTTCTCACGGCCTCAGGATTCAGGCAGTACGGATTACCGAGAGAACACTATAAGTATTTACGTTTTTGTATACAAAATATATTTTTTGGTATGGAACGTAGACATATGTACATATGTAAGTATATACATATGTACATATATATGTACCAATGCTGGCTTAAATCGATTGCTTTTTTCGAAATAGTTTTAATCCTGATTAATTTTATTTTCAAGAGATTGGTTACCGTAATCGTAATAACGAATACATTTTTATTCGGAAAATTTTAATTTGATTAAGCAGATTTTATGATTGTCCACGCACAGTCAGTTAATCAGGTATTTGTAAATCTATTTCCCTAATCGCTCTAAGAATTTTGTGCGCATTTTTATTGCGGTCTGTTGCAAATATGTAGAGGTTAAAAAATCTAGGCTTTATTATCACTGTACATGTGTGCGCTTGGTTGTAAAAGCTCCCAGTTTATGCACTATAACTATTTTTATTCATTTCGAGATTTTTATAAGCAACAAATTTATGATAAATGGTGTTTTATTAAATTCGGACAACTGTACTTCTCAATTGTGTTTTTTAGATATCGTTAATTACTATTTAAAAATATTTAGTGATGGGAGTATCGAGTACTTTTGAGGATCGAGTTCTTCGGCATATATACTTTTAAGGATCGGGTATTTTGGAGTAATTTTTTTTAATATACACAAGCTGACAGCACTTTATTAAATTTAATAAATTAATCTCTACTTACATCAAATAAATTATTAGTTATTTTGTAATTACAGTACATATCTATATACATATGTGTAATTATCTCGTATTAATTCTTTTTATGTATCTTCGTAGTACTAAGTTTTGGCTAACAACTATAGTATTTTTCAAAACATGAAATTTCTCATTTCTGCTTAGCGGTAAATGTAAACTCAGTACTTTTAAGTACCTATTCGACACTTAATACTGAATACTAAGTACTTTCGAGAAATTCACATATACACTATAAAAGACAACATTATAAATTGCATTTGAAATAAAGTATCTTATTTATTGAGCAAATTTAGAAAAATTGTTATTTGTGATCCTTTGCAAAGAAAACATTAAATTATAAATTTTTTCAATAACTAAAATTCATAAGGGTGGTAGTCATTTCCTGATACGAAATTAAAGAAAATTTTGCCAAAGAGTTAAAAATTTGACCTTTATAAGTTATTATTAATTTTTAGTATATTCTGATCACAAATGTAGCTAGAGTCTAGTTTTAGAGAAGAAGGATATTGCAACGAACAAAACAAAATTTTCCGCAGAGCTTAAGGACATAATTTCACAGACAGTTGCCAGTTTTCGCTTTATTCTATTTATAATAGTTGCTAAAATTAAACTTTAAAAATTAAAGATGTATACGATGTCCTTGCACCGACATAATTTTCTTTATTTATTTATTGCCGAAACTTCGAGTTTTTCTTAATTTGCATATTCTGAAGCAGCACACCAATTTGTATTTTTCTGCGATAACCCCTAATTTTGCCTTTTCACTCTATGGGGCGAAGCACTGTGCGCCACTGCCCAACACTGAAAATGTTACTCATTAGTTAATAGCATTCAAGAATACTATTAATTATTTTTTATCATTAAACGCGATGAACTTTTTATTCGTTAATTTTAAATTATTAGTAAGATGGACACGTGTACATATTTGAATTTATTTTAAAAAAACTTCAATATCAAATAATTTAAATTATATGTACATATGTATAGTTTATACATACATTGTAATAAGTAAGGGATGCAAACCATTAGCAAAAAAAATAAATAAATAAAATGTTTGAATTACCAACATGCAAGTATGTGTATATGAATAGAAAAAATCAAAATCTGGGCGCGCTGTAGTTTGGCTTGCTGAGATAAGAACAGAATTAATTTGAACACTACTTAAAATTATAAGCAGACGGCAGCGTTGATCCGGATCAACTAGTAAATTTGGAATTATCTCGGGAATTGACTGGAGTTGATCCGGATTAAGTCCTGCAGCTTATTCTCAAAATTAATGCAGATCAGGGAAATTGTCTACGATAACACTGGCCAAGACAACTAGTTCTTTCTGATTCGCTTCTCGGTGCAAGCGATTGCCAACAGTTTTTCGTTTTAATATTTTTATTATTTATTTATTTTATTTCGCTTTATTTTGTGTCATATTTTATTATTAGTTAGTCTACATTTTTAGAGTTTAATTTTATTAAAAAATCTGCAACAATTAACTAACGACAAAATTAAAAAATAATTGAATGAATTAAACAAGCAATGAAAATTCGGATGGCCGGTTGCCTCGAACCCACGAAACTGTAGGTCGTTAATCCGCCATATTGGGGAAAAAATTTTGATCATCAACTGCGCCGTTAATCCGGACTAACCTCGCGCTCTGTCTATGCTATAAAACTATCCACTTAACGAAGAAAGGCACATTCACATCCAAATATGTAAAAACTCTTCTATAGATGCTGAAAATACCGAACTTTAGTTAAGGAATGGGGTAATTGGAAATGCCAAAGGCCACCTCTTAACAGCGATTTTCACATGTAATTGGGCAGATGAATGCCAGGTGAGCGAACAGATAAACTGACCGGTTGGTCTGAGAATGAGGACTGCAAACAGAATGAAAATCAAATCAGCTTCAAAACAATGCGAAATAAAAAATATCAACGAGTGTCACGTGTGCGGTTACCAGAAGCACGAAGGCGTGCGGAATATGAATGAATAGATTCTGCTATACACGTCTGTTCTGCCGCTGATAACAACTATTCAACCATTCGAAAATGACTGTGAGTATGGTAGCTACAATGATGATGGAGTTGATTACTGCCCGTCGTACTATTTCTTCTTGCTGCAGCTCATCGCTCATTTCGTATGCATTTTCAACGTGTATTGGCAACATTGATGTCCGACTTTGTTTACCGAGCAAACAAGCTCCAGCAGAGCCAGTGAACATACGACCATACAACGCTGCTAGTAGATAGAAAACACATTCAATTATTCATAGATACTACCCAGCAAAAAATCGGTAATCGCCTTTGGGGGTAGCGTGTTCTAAAACGCATGCCTTATAATGTCTTCTAAATTTTTCGCTTCTTTTAGGCATCGCCGGTAATGTACAGTAGAATGTTCTACAATATTTTATTATTACGCTGCTTTTATTCAGTACGGGGAATGCAAAGTAGATGCTCCACCGTAGTCAGCTGAAAAATAGAATGAATACCCAAAAATTCTTTACTATCTTCACTTTCTGTGGAAAATTCCATCAGAAAAAATCATGTTTTGCTTTGTTTAATTTACAGCGAAGTTTAAGTAAGTTAATGAATTAAAATAATAAGTTAATCATTTAATAATTAAAACTAAAATAATTAAATACAGGTTTTTAAGTAAGATCTAAATACTTAAATACATACATATGTACATATGTATAAAAACTGATTTATAACATTTTTAATTAATTTTAAATTTTAAGGCAATCTGTATTTTCTGTCTTCAATTGTATATACATACATAAGTAAGTACTTATCTAGGCAGTCTACATTAGTTTCTCTGTAAGGCATTCTATGTTCGCTTCTCTGGATTTTGTTTATCCTTCGTTCGAAGGTAATGCCATCTTGAAGCGAAATGGTAAGCGATTCCCATAGCCTAATTCGATTCCATTTTAATTTCTGTGGTAATCGTGTTTTATGCTGGGTATGTACGCACACATACATGCATAAAACACGTTTTCATCCACAATGAAAAATATGTCAAATTGATTCGGAGCTGTAAAAAAATGGAATAGTGGTCCAGTGCACGGACTTTTAAAACTTCTAAAAAATTAGTAGTGGGAGATTTTACGTACCACAAGTAATTTTTAAGCAAAAAACAAAGCCAGCTTCAATTCTCATATAAAAACTTAAGATTATCGTTAATTTCTTCATGATCCGATGATTGGATTAAATTAATATGGGACCATTAGTGAGGTAACACCTTTCCTTTAAAAAAAGAATTATAGAAATCGGGTAACGTGGTCTAAAGTTATGCGGTAACATACATAAAAAAAAAAAAAATAAACAAAAAAAATTAAAAATTTCCGACGAATTGATAACCTTTCTCTTTTTTGTGAGTCGGTTAAAAAATAGTAATAGATGGTAGAATTTTTTAAAAAGAAACAATAGGTTTGTGTAATTTACTAGCAGAAATAAACCATCAAAAGGAGAACAAGAGTAAATGTCAAAAGCCGCCATTTGTTGATTTGATTAAGCATAAACAAAAGTAGAATGAGTGGAAATCAAAATATAAATAATGTACTGGATGATGCAAGTGGTTGCATGTAAAGCGAAAACTTTGAAACTGATTTTAAATAGTAAAATATTTACAGAAGAATGTCAAAACAGTGCAACAACAGCTCACTTACAAGTTTTTACTAGTTTTGTGTTCAATAACTTTTTCTGTTAGTTTTCTCTTCTTCTCAATTTTACGCTCTATTTTTCTTTTACGCTCTCGCTGCCATTTTTACTGGAGAATTTACTATACACAGCTAAATTATTTAGTTTTTTATCATATAAGGTCGATCAAGGCGAATTCATATAAGTTAGTGTTATCAGAAATTTTGTCGTGAAATTGTAATTTTTGTTTTGTACTTCTCTTATCACGTTATATTAATTCGCCCTGGAATAAATTGTATTTTTTTATTAAAAAAACAACAAATAACACAATCGCGGCATCTGTGACTCAATGAAATTCGACTCGAAGCGAAATAATATGGCAACAGTTTTCTCTTCTATAAAATTCAAATTGAAAAACCTAACTCTCAATCGAAAAGAAATTTCGAATCGAAATTAATTCGATCACAAATGCCGTGATTCGCTCCCTTATTAATTTTGCAGAGGCTCAAGCAATTACTCACCACTACGAAATTGTTTCATCAAAAAGATTTTAAATGCTTGAAGCTTGCAAACTATTCGTTGACAGTCTCCCACGCAAACGTATTGCACACGAAAAATATTTACATAAACAAGAATAGAGATGCAATTTCACTTTTAGTTTGGTTATGGTCAGAGTTAACTTTTCATTTTTATTAGGTGCGTTCGATGACAAAACATGTATACACTGCGTTCAGTTATATAAATCACTTTGTTTTCTTTACGGAAAATATTGGGAGATTTAGCCTTTGGTCATTTTAGTTTTTTTGAATGGGGTGGCCAGAAGTTAGAAAATCAAATTCAAATAATCAAGCTGGGAGATATTTGCGTTTAATTTCTTGAAATCGGCTGTACGTGTAACAATTTTATTAATAGTAAATCATTTTCCTCTTCAAATAAACGTCCCGAAGGATGAGATAAATAAAACTTCTATATAATTATTATAAGAACACGTATGTATTATTATAGTTACAAAGACGAAAAAAATTTCTCTTAGAACAAGGCGACGTTTTTGATCCAAATGTTAGGATAATAATTCTTTTATACCAGCTCTTTTCATATTTTTACTCCTTTTTATAGTAAGTAAGGTAACTCATTTAATAAGAAATCGAAAATAATAAAACAGCGATTATTTTGTGATGAAGAAAATAACCAAAATCAATATATACTTTTTGGAAAAAATTTTATTCGTCGCAACCATTCCTGCGCACCATTTATTCGTTACATGTCGCTGTTTACACCACTGTAGAACGATTTATTCTGCACTTACCAACACACTCTCACTTTCAGAATTGCCAATCCCTCCCTGCAAGAAATGTATCTAACTATATTGCGATGGCCGCGAAATAGTCTGTATTTGATCTCAACTAACTTGCAACTAATTACTTTTGGACCTAAAATATCAATAAGAAAAACAAAATATTTTTTTAATTCTTTTATATGTTTATGTTTACATATTCTGCTGTAGGTGGTCCCATATTCGAACTCCGTCAAACATACCTGAATTCAAAATGATATTTCGATCTTCCTTTTATTTGTCTTGAATTCGAAAAAGTGTTTGTGTCTCCCGTGTATCAAGACACTTTTATCCCCTATTTTTGAAAACTTGTAAAACTAATTTTGAATTACACGAACCACTCCGTTGCTTATGCCAGGATTCTAACTCTCATTCCAGCACATTTGATATATCTGATTCGCTTTTCAGCATTAAGAAAGCGATACTTCCCCTCTCAATAAATGAATTATTAACATATAGACATAAAATCAGCTGATGAATTTAGTTCTGTAGCTGAACAATTTGAGATCTCTGCACTTAACAGGTGCAGAAAAAAAGTGTATTGAAGGTAGAATTTGTATTTAATTTGCATTACTTTTCAACTGGTTTCAAGTTAGCTTTTAGTGGCTAACTACAAGTTGTATATAAGTACGTTATTTGTTATCAATTGATAATTTTTTCTGCAGGGCTGGTATGTATCGTCAAATACAAACAAGGACATGCATATGAACGCGTTAAAATGTATTTGTTTGGACATGCAGTGCATCCTGCTATTGAACATAGTTTTGATGGAAAATATCACCTCAAGTGCGAGAAATGCAAATTCAATGAGATCCGCATACGCTTGAGTGGAGTTGAGCCACAATTGTTTGCACTTATGAACATTTGCTCGCAGTGTTTATTCTGTTTTGTTCATGTGGCAATGCAACAATTGTTGCACACAAAAGTAGCAAAAGAGCCAATAAGCCATGAGCACTGTACATACTGTGCTTTTTCGGTCCAAGCAGCTTGCACCGCCGGTGAGCAGCTTAGTTGTTTGTTTTTGTAATTTATGCTGTTGTTCATGTGCATTGAATTTACTTTGCTCTATAGGTACACAGCAGTTTTACATCATTTCTTCACAGTTGTGCCGAAGTAGTAGTAAATTAAGTCATAGGTACAAGGCGTATGAATAGCATTGCGACCAGTTATTTAATGTCAATTTACACACATCAATGCCGTTCAGTATCAATGTCAGTGAAAAGTAAAATATCGTTGCCTCAGCCTCAATTAGAGGTGTTGAAACACGTGCGCCCTGTGCCATTTTTTACCATCAGTGCTGCCTGAGTATCCGTTCTGCGATTTTTAAATACGTCGACAACGGTATTTTTATGTATTTCACTAACGAGCTCACGTTATTCCAGTGCAAGTTGTGGTTGATATGGAGGA
>NW_016169356.1:0-3601 GCF_001687245.7 Rhagoletis zephyria
CGCCAACTGTGATGTGACCGAGTGTCGTAGCGTAAGCAAATGTGTTGCATAGAGGGAAGAGCATATAAGCTACGCAGGAGTAGTGTTTAGGAGAGAAGAAGAGATAGCGCACTTCAAGTATTACTACCGATGACCCTAAGTACATAAATAGAAAACCAACGAATTATATTACTTAAGTAACTACTACATAATTACGAGTAGCAGCAGCAAAGACAATAGGCTAAGTTTGTGCACCTAAAAATATGTTTTTGAATTTATTATGCAACGGTGGGCAGCGAATCGCCTGCGGGGTTAAGGCATAAATACAGAAATGAAATTACTTTGCGAAATGTGTAGATAACAGAAAATTATTTCATAAAAAGTAAAATAAAATTTGCTTTAAGAAATTTGCATTTTCGCTGAAAGTTAATAAAAAAGCAAATCGGAGGACAAAAATTATTTGTAAATATATGTATAAGGCATAAAAGTAGTCTAATGTTTAGCTGTAGTTAATAAGCATCATTTTATTTTGTATTTTTTATTATTTTGACAAAAGCACTGAATTGTAGTAATGGTAATTGTACTGATAAGCAAAAACTTGTACTTATTTAGCGTTTAGCAGTTTGTAAATTATTTTATTTAAAAGTTGTTTAGTTAGTTTATTTAGTTTTAAGAAGAATTTAAACGATAATTTTAATAGTTAGAAGAATATTTAAATTAAAGAAAACAGAAAACTCTAAAAAAAATAACAAAACTAATAAAGGATAAACTTTTTCGAATTAAAAAATAAAGAAATAGGTTTTTCAGTAATCAATGTTGGGGGGATAAGGCTTAGAAAATTCAGGGACCTAGATTCTACAAAAACCAAATATAGATAATGTAAAAAGTCGTTTTTTTAGTTGGACTCGGCCAAAAACGCTTAGGCGGCTACATCCCCAATAAAGGAAAGGTTTATTTCAATACATATTTTTTTAGTTAAAATAAAAAAAAAAATATTTTGAAATTTAATGTATGTACCTAACTATTTTTTAGAAAGAAAGTTTTAATTTATAGACGGACAGCCAACGACTATTAAGACCCTCAAATCTCTTTAGAAAACATCAAAAGCGGCGATGGGGTGCCTTAATAAGCTGAACATTCTTTGTCTGATGAACCAAGTTCAGGTTCTCTGGGTTACAGAGCATATAGGTATGGAAGGAAATGAGATTGCCTATAAATATGCAAAGGAAGTAGCATCGACAGCGGAAATCACTACTGGGACTATCCACCAAGTCTAGAACAATCCAAAGCACTATGGGAACTTGTATATATGTAACTTAAGACGCTTACAGAAGTTTTTCCAATCGTAACTTAAAGATTTTCACAAGAATTCTTACTGTACATAGCAGGCTGAACTTTCACTTGTCTAAACTGGGAATTTATTCGCATGTTATGCAGATTTCGCTGGCTGGTTATCAACACGGCACCGCACATTTTAGAACGTTTCGCTGATGCACAAACGCAAAATTAACTTGCAGAATCATCTAATAATCAATAGCGCGGTGCTTTATAAATTATAATCATTACAAAGTATTATGAGAAGCTAATTGTAAATCGAGAATTGACACATGATTCCACTGATAGCATAATACCTAATAAACGCGCACCCGAATTGAACATCAGAATGTGTCCCTCAGACGACGTGAAACACTGACTAAGCTCAAAGGAGACTAAACCAAGTCACAGTTAGGAAACAATAGTGGCTAGAGTCTCACAGTCCCCAACTAGCGGCGAAAGATTTGATTTTCGACGCAAATAAAATATACTGCATAAAAAGCGAATGTCTTCACTGAGTAGATTAATGGCCAGTATAGAGGGGCCAACCCAGTGCAACCGAAATCTGCCCACGTCTAATCGCGTTTACAATGAAAGAGCCAATTCGTGTGGATATTATTTTTTCCCTTCCAGCACTCCAGAGACGGGTCGTTGCGGCTCATAAATCTCAATTCTCGCTATCAGCTCCGATCCTCTCAATAGCCGTTTTCAGAGGTTTGCTTCTTTTCCTCCTATGGCCTTTTAAAAGATTTTGGCCGAGTTCAACATAGCACGGCAGTCCGACTGATGCCAATTAGAAACACCGAGTGGAGCTTAGTCCCTCTCCATCTCACCTTTTCAGCGCAGAGGAGGCCTTCTTGTACCATCGAAAGCTGCTATCACTCTAAACACTTTCAGGCCGCAAATGTTTGCATCTATTCGTATTACCTCTTCATAGTAAGCAGCGAAGAAATGCCAATTTGCACTCCTTTTAAATTTTACATACATACATATGTAAATATATGCGTGCAACCTATTTGAATGCTTCTATCTACGTACATACATACATACATATGTCAGAAAGGATCGCTGAATGGCTTGTACGAATTGTTCGCTTGTATAAATAAAAACTGAGCACTATGATTTTCAGGATTTCATTTAATGAAAATAATGTTTAAGATCATGAAAAATTATTATTTAAATTATAAAATTATTTGCTTAGCTTCTAGTGATTTCGTAGAACGGCTTTTCGAACGCGACTCGACTGACTGACTGACTTGCGCTAGCTACTTCGTGTCGTTCGCCATATTAGAGTTGCATTTTGTTAGGTAGTATTTAGGGTGGCCTTGACAATTCGGCCTATTCTGACGACAAATCGTCCTCGATTTCATCAAAGTTTGAATCGTCGATATCTAACTCAGGGTTAGCGCTGCACCACGGCTTTATTTTCTCGGCGGCGTACACGGAACAGAATTTCTTTGCCGTTACCTGATAACCGGGGATATCTTCGAGGAGATAACGATCGTTGCTTAACACTTTTCGAATAATATAGGGCCCACGGTATTTAGGCTCTAATTTTCGAGAATCACCTACAGATGCTGGTTCATTTTCGATGACTACTATGTCGTGTTCGGCGTATACTTTCGGCTTCGTGTGTTTCTTATCGAAACGCTTTTTCCACTTCTCACGTTCTTTGTTTATATTGATTGTTGCTTGTTCTCGTTTTTCAGCTGCGGTTAAAGTTGTAGTTTGGTCATCTGATATGTCATCGTGTATTGCAGCGATGAGTTGATTTTGAATCACATCTCGAAGGTTAAAGTCGAATACCAACTCGTTTGGGCTGAAGCTAGTCGTAGAGTTTTTCTGGGAATTTATAGTCCACTGGAGATCTCTAAGCGTTAGATCCCAGTCTTTAGGATCTTCGGTCGTTGTTCGGATAAATGTGAGTATGGTCTGGTTAGCGCGCTCTACTTGGCCATTTGCTCTGGGGGTGCGTACGGCGGTTTTGATATGTTGAATGTTGTTCTGTTCACAATACGATTCAAATGCTTTGGATGTGAATGATGTACCCCTGTCGGAAACGATCTGTGACGGAAGTCCAAAGTAGCTGGACATTTCGTTGAGTGTTTTCAATACATGAACTGTTTTGGTGTCTCGTACAGCTTTGACGATCAAAAATTTGCTAAATGCATCGGAAATTGCGAGTACATAGCAATTGCCCCGTTTGCTGCGTACAAAGGGGCCCATATGATCGATATGGATCAGATGAAACGGGATTGGTTTAATTGGACTGTAATGAAGACGGCCCTCGGTTTTTCCTGAACGGTTC
>NW_016169356.1:6047-17579 GCF_001687245.7 Rhagoletis zephyria
TTTTTTTTTGTTTTTGGAAAATTAAGGGAAATAACACAAAACTCTAAGGGGTTCACACAGAAAGCCGAGCGGCGCCGAACGAATCAAGACGGAATACAGCGAAGCTGCTGGTGTTCACACTGAACGAAGCGAAGTGTGCTTTTCTTATGAACTTACCGTCATTGGAAAGCGGTAAAAAAAATTCCTCAATTTTATTTAAAAGATTCGTTGAAAAATTAGTTTTTCTTTGAATATTTTGTTTGCAGCAGCGTTATGAAACATAAAAATATAATAGAAAATTCAAAATCAAAAGCTGCTTTGTTTTCAGCTCCAAAACGCTTATGAAAAAGCTTCTGTATGAACACAGCGACAGCAATTTGAAAGCTTCACTCAGCTCGGAACGGCTTCGCTCGGCTCGGCTCCGCTTTCTGTGTGAACGTACCCTAAGCAGAAATTTGAAATTCTGTGGTGAAACCGCGACATAACGATCCTGGATAAAACGAAAAACTCAATATAACGAAATTTTTGCTCAACCCCCTGAGAATACCTCGTTGGTGAGAAATTTTCCATATAAAAATGCCTCAGAGATATTAATGTTGGGATTATTAGTTCATTTTAGTGACCGATCAACGTAGTTCAGATCAATTAAATGAACTACTTAATTTAGTTAATTTTGTTTGTTTACGGTCTCGTTCATTGCCCACTGATTTCGGGTTATTGTATCCAAATGCGGGACCCGAAACACATGTAGTCAGAGGATTAAAGTTTAGTTTAAAGCAAAACCTTAAAATTTCCGAGAGCTAGTTAATTTAACAAATTCGGTTTGAAATATTAACTTTTTTTTGTAAAATGGTTGGGGTTTTAGGTCCCGTCTCCCCCCACGACGGAAACAGTGGGCAAATGGCTAAATATTTCCCAATTTGGGTATAGAAGTAGGGCTGAAAAAATAGTTCATATTAAATTTCGAACTTGTCGGTCTTTATTTTCAAATAACTAGTTCAATGAACGAACTAGCTCGTGAACTATCCAACTCTAATATAGTTAACGAATAAATTTTGAGCATTCCGAAGAATATCCACTTGAATACTACATGACCAAATATTAGTCGTCCGCAGTCGTTGCCGAATCTGTACGTCTATACTTTAGATTCTTTAGTGCCAGTTTTTTAAAACTAAAAAATTCAATCGGTTAGTCAGTTACTAAAAAATAGCAAGGGAAGACGCTTTTTGTAGATTTCATATGAACAAGATAGAATATAAGCTCACTTTGATCGTCCTTGGATTGGGGAGATATATATCTGTGTTACGGTTAGTCTACAACACCAATGGGCAAAGAGCGCTTTTAGTCTGCTAGCGGCTATACAAAATGTATATAAAGCCTAAAAGAGCTTGGACCGCGGGCAAGGCACTGCCCATGACCGGTCTACAACAGCAGTGATCAGAGAGAGCTTTTACCCTATGTGTTGGCATATAAAATCGACATCAAGTTTTAAAAAGCTTTAGCCGTAATTAATTTAAAGCGGCCTACGTATACTTAGAAATTTTGTAAGCTTTCGTTACATGTTATGTGGATGCGTGAAGAGAAATATTTCTCTCTCTGCAAAACCCTGTTCTCAGGCACTGACGATCAGAGAGAGCGTATATATGTATAGCAGACGCTTTGCCAGCGCACAGTGGTACCAAACTGCGATCTACTGCTCAAATTAGATGTTGCGTGTTGTTAGGCGTACCTGCTATTATTTTGGACAATTTTGGTCAACAAAATTGGCGATAGCAACTGTTGGAGTCCAACTGCTGAGCCTTAATTTTTCAATCGCTTAGATAACTTTGTATTCAGAATTTTTTGAAAAAAACTAAAATCTGTCGAAAAATCAAGACCGTGCATTACACAGGAACAACGTTCATAAATCTTGGAAATTAATTTCGCACACTTTACAGTGCGCATAACCGATCATCTCAGTAGGCAAATTATACTCAGCGTTTTGGTCGATATGAATCGTGTGAACCCATCACTTTATTGGGAGGAACTTATGGTGAGCGAATTATATTAAGAAATGTGTCTGTAAATTGGCAACTACTACTACTAATTATAGGGTACATCAACCAGCTACAACTGACCGGTAGGAAACCCACATTCGGCGCGTTATTGGGGAGATATGGTAGGATATATTGAAAAAATGGGAGAAAATTAGATCGACAGTATGGTCCCCATAAGACGCAATCACAGAAGAACTAGAACGCCATTCATTTTTCTGGTTTTATTTAAAAAAAAATTATATAGGCTTCAATAAAAGTGCAAGTGCGGAAGTATTGTTGCTTATAATAGAGCATCACTTCCCACGCGAAAATTTTACTAACTCTGCCTACATGGAGCGTACGAGGACCAAATTTTGACCACCCGTTGCTAATTACTGCAAAGTAAATCAATACAAAAATATTTACTGCGAAATTTCTGCAGCATTCAGAGCATCAAGAAACAACAAGGCTGCAATGTTGTGGGAATTATTATGTAGTTTAGAACACCAACCATGGATCTTGTAAGTCCCTTCCCATTTTATTTTAGGGCAAGCCTAGCTTGGGGCTAAAAGGTTTCATGATCGTTCCTAGTACCTGGTAGAATATTAAGCGAGGCAAAAACTAAGTTTCAAAAAATATCTAGCTAACAATTTACACGCATTTCTTTTCAACACGTTTCTTATTTATTTTCTTAATACCTTATTTAACTTAGCTTAATTCTCTATCGGCATCATCGACATTATCATTAATGTTACTTTGCTAGTGTGTGTATGAATGCCTGCCATGTTTGTGTATATTCTTAATTATGCATTTACACTTCATACATGTAACATATGTAAACACTTAAGTTCAGTTTTAATGAAACGCATAATCGATAAATGATGATTTCTCACACAGCGATACTTGATAAACGCTTTGAGCGGTAATTGAGTTGTGCGTTCGAGCTGCTTGCGTCTGACTTAAATGAGAAGTGTTGGTGCGGAAAAGTGTTGAAGTTCAAGAAGGAGAGGAAGAAGTAAAGGAGAGGAAAAAGAAATTAAGAAAAAAAACCATAAAAACAAGAAATGAAGAAATGAGGAATAAAAAGTGTAAAATATGTAGAACGAAGGTGTATGCACGAAAATGCCTGGTTTTGAAGGAAATTGGCTGAAGTTAATACCAAGTGTTCTCGGAAACTTTGTGACTTGGCAGCACCGGCGTTTCTAGGTTGAATTTAACATTACCATCAAACAGTTTGACTATTTGAGGGATTTTTTTTACTCGAAATATATATTGTAGGGAGGGTATTATTTGCTTTAGCTTGCAGTGTCTTGAAAGTTTCGTCTCCGCAAGCAAATACTGAAGTGAAACTTTTTATTTATTACCCGTATAGCTACCCTTATTATGTAGAGTACCAGGTTGATCGAGCTTGGCCCGGAGTGCATATACTTTTTAACGTTTTCAAGATTTGGATAGCTTAAAAAATATTTTGGTAAAAAATATTGGATTTCGATATCTATTAATTAAATTTCTTACTCCAAAAGGTGGCAACCCTATTCCGAAATACGCGGGAATGAGTGGTACAGATCTTGAGCGTATATGTACTGTGTACAGAAGCGTGGCTACCCTGATGGAAAATATTTTCTGACCAATGTTCTCAACAGTACCTATCATTTGATATTCATATTGCGATATTTTAGAAAAATTGTGTAGAATCGAAAATAAGTGGCAACCTCACACTATTATCCTAAGGGTTAATATTTTGTATATAGGGAAAGCATTGTTTAAGAACGTTCTCTTGGTAGTCATGAATAGTAATATATTACCTTTTTTCTTAAACAAAAAATTTAATAAATATGCGATTCAAAATAGGTGGCAACCCTATCAATAATATTTTTGAATTAGGAGCCTTTAAAATACCTTCATTTAATACACATATAATGCTGTTTTAATTAGTTTGTAAAAATTTCGAATAGGTGGCAACCTTACACGAGTCTTCTTGGAGTTAGTGCTTATTCAGATAATCTTAGAATCTAAAACATTATATGTGTACAAAATTTCATCAAAATCGTTAGAACCGTTTCCGAGAACGCTATTGTATATATACAAGCACTGCTCGTTTAATGTAATAAGATGAAAATTTTCATGTATAATTATGAACAATTATTTTAAATTTAATCTCAGTTTCAAAATTTAATCTCAATCTCTATCTGATTCTCGATATTAATTTTAACCTCAATAGTAAACTTAAACTTGATCATAATCTTGATCCCAATTTAAATCGTAATCTTAATTTTAATCCTAATCTTAATCTTAATCTAAATCTTTGTCTTAATCTCAGTCTTAATGTTAATATTAATCTTACCCTTAATCTTAATCTTAGTACTAATCTTAATCTTAACTTTAATTTTATTCCTAATCGTAATCTTAATCTCGATACTAATCCTAATCTTAACCTTAATCTTAACCTCAACCTTAATCTCAATCTTAATCTTGATCTTAATCTTAATCTTATTCTTAATTTTATATTCATCTTAATGGTAATCTTAATCAAAACCTGCCCTTCTCCTCTGCTTTCACTTCTTCGTATCATTGGACCCAACCGAGCGCAAAGAAGTGTAACTTCAAAAGATGCGACGACATTCGACACCGATAAACTGGCTTCATCATTTGGTGACACTTTCAGAGTGCCATACTCGTAGTTGCTATAAAAAGTATGTACTTGGAAATATTGCATATGCGTGTTGATCATTTGAAAACACATTGAATACATTTTCAATGACAAAATAATGCATTTTCTTGCTAGTCGAAAAGTCAAGCAGCCCATTACTATCTAAGATGCGGTTTAGTATTTTTTCTAATGATTTTCACTGCGTTTGGCGCTACTTTCAGCACATCTTGTACCTTTTGTGCAGCGACATTTCCTCCATAATCTACTTAAACGAGTATGCAATATTTGAAATCTTTATCAACCACAGATTGATGGCCTAAAAAAAAGGAAAATGAAGTGAGGAAATCTGCTACATAGCTGGCGAGCTAAATGAAGCTCGTCTGATATAAATGAGAAACAAAACTGAAATAAATAAATAAATTCGATTATTTATTTACTTATGCTGATGTGCTGACATCAGCGCATCGCACTACATATGTAAATACATATGGACATACACGCATACTACAACGTATTCAAATATTTATTACCGCTAAAGGAGTGCAACTCAACGGCATTGAGTGAAGTCAACGCCAGAGCGCGCGAATCCATTAAATATAAATAGCGAATTCTTCAGTGGTGCGCTTGATTGCATTAAAATCGCCAAAGGATACGATACACGCTGCAAATGTGCCAAGCAATGTAGCCAAGCGAATTTTGAAGTACAAAATTTATAGGCCTCAGATACTAGGTGTATGCACATATGTATGTACATATGTGTGCGAAGATTGCGATGCTGATGCGCTCTGCGGTTGCCATTGCGTATACGTAATTTTAATAAATGAGCTCGTATTTTATTGCGCTCGCACACATACATATGTGTATGTATGTATATGCATATATTAACAAAATACAAGTACATAAATGTACATATGTATGCGTGTATCTGTTTATAAATAATAATACAATAACAAGGTTTTTAAATGCATGTAATACTATTAAATATGCGCGTTTATGTGTAATTGCAAGCTGACTGAGAGTTCCTGGCTGGCAGATTAACAGTGGAACATTTTCATATGAATTGTGGCAAAAAGCAGAAATTATGGCAGAAGTTTTTTCCACTCTCAGAACACTGTGAGGCAAGGCGTGGTGCTTTTGTCTTGTGGCGCTTTGTCTGACAACACTGTGGCTATGCTTTGCTCGTTGTAAATAAAAGCCTACATATATTATATATTTAAGTATGTATGTACATACATATATAAGTATGCATGTAAGTTAAAGCTCATAATTTATTTTCGCTATTGTTCTTTTACGCTAAATGACTGCTGAACTGTTGTTGAAAACTCATTTGTGTTTCGCATGAATCTGCGCAAGTTGCTGTTGTTAATGTTGTTGCCAATGCTTTCAGTGCAGCGTGAGCGTGTAACTTAACATAAAAATAAAAAAAAAATAAATAAAAAAATTAAAATTTTCAATTAAAATTGTTTATTTTGTTAAGGAAGCGCCAACGATGTGACCGTGAGCGCAGACATAAAGCATATTTGAATTATGCCTGTACGCGCAGCTGTCAAAGACTTCGTCGATACTACATATGTATGTATGTATGTATGCATACATGTATAATTGTATGCGTATATTCTTGTTAATGTGCATATTCATCTACCTTTATAGTTATTGCCATTAAATTGGTACTATACGCGTATGGATAGATCCAACGGCAACTCAACTATCTGTCCGACGCTCGGCAAGTAAATTTATGTACATTGCAGCCAGTTTGATTGGCCGTTGGTTGAAAATTCTACGCCGTGGATAGTTCCGTAGTAAAGCCTTTAAAACAATATCGTTTGTTACATATTTATATTAAAATATTTAGTTGAACTGGCTAGTTAAATTGGTAGTGATTTTTTAAATTTTTAATAGGGCGCAACCTTCTGCAAAACTACAAGCAAAGAAATGAAGTATTTTGAGCCAATATCGTTTGATAGCCATATTAAAATATTTCGTTTAACTTGTTAGTGAATTCATAGAGAAATTTTTAACAGGTTGCAACCCCCTTCAAAAATATAAATAAAAATGATAGCCTTTAAAAACATTATCATTTGATGCCGATATTAAAATATTTCATTTGACTTGGTCGCTAAATTTATTCTAATTTTTTAACAGCTGGAAAACTTCAAAAATATAAATAAAGAAATTAAGCCCTTTAAACCAATATCGTTTGATAGCCACATTAAAATATTTCCTTCAACTTTTTTGCAAAATTTATTGTGAGTTTTTTTTAAAGGTGGCAACCCTCTTTCAAAATATTTTTAAAATAAAGCAATCCATATTGATTTTTACCCTTTTTACCTTTTTTTACAGATAACCCCCATATTAATTTTTCTTTAGCAGGTGGCAACCTTCTTCAAAAATACAAGTAAAGAAATAAAGCCGTTTTAAGAAAATACCTTTTGATACCTAAATTAATATATTTAATTTAACTTGTTAGTTAAATTCATTCTGAATTCTTTAACATGTGGCAGCCTTCTTCATAAACATAAATAAAGAAATAAGTAAAGCCTTTTGAACCGAAAACTTTTGATATTGATAAAACATAAAATATTTAATTTAATTTGTCAGTTAAACTCATTCTGAATTTATTTAATAGGTGGCAACCTTCTTCAAAAATATAACTAAAGAAATAAAGCCTCTTAAACCAATATCGTTTGATAGCCATATTAATCTATATATTAATACGCTAACATAAATATTGTCTCCGTTCGTTTGGCGATTCTACCGAACTGATTTCAAAACCAAAAACACCGTTGGAAAGGCATTTTTCCGTAGATGAGCAGAGTTTTTATGGTTTTTTTATTGGTTGAAAATTACGGCCAAAACAGTCGTTTAAACATTTTCGAATTGTGTATAGATGTTGCTGCAACATGTTCAATTTGACATGTTTCGCCTGTTGTTTCACTACACATTTGAAATTAAGCTTTGAAATAAAGATAAATATGAAGATGGAGAAATAAATGATAACAATGAAGTCAAAAAAAAAGAAGGCAAAATTGAAGATAAAGACGAAAATGGAGACAATGATACATAAGAATTAGGGTAACTAAAATGGTAAGAACATGTCTTGAATTTATGAAATGAAACTTCTTTAGCGGCAGGTGGTTGGTTTGGAGTAAATTGTCAAATTCAAGGGGAATAATGCACATAGTTCTCAGGGGTTTAGCGGTTTGAGAATAAAAACAAAAACACAGATGCCTAGAGGTACAGGCAAAAACGAAGATCAAAGTAAATTTAAACACTTTAAGGTAAAGGTGAAGAGGAATATGCAAAAATAAAGATAAATATGAANATAATCGATATTGTTATCGATATAATAATCGATATTGTTATCGATACAATAATGGATATTGTTATCGGTATAATAATCTATTAAATAAATGATTTTGTTATCGATTTAGTAATTGATATTGATATGTATAATAATCGATACTGATGATTGTTATATTTATCGATGAATCAATCGATTTTGCAATCGTTATATTTTTCTATATGTTTATGGATATTGTTATCGGCATGGGCGTAGCCAGGTAGGGGCAGGGTGGTGCTCGAGAAATTGGTTGAAAATCGTCGTTAAAAATTTCTATATTTGTGTATGGTTGTTTTTGCGACCTGTTCAACTTGCAAATAAAGATAAATATGAATGTGAAGATATAAGTGATAACGATGAAGACAAAAAAAGAAGTCAAAAGTGAAGATAAAGACGAAAATGGAGATAAAGGCGAAAATGGAGACAATGAGAAATACATAAGAATTAAGTGAGCTGAATTGAAATTTTCCGATAGGAGTCGAAATAAAATCAGCCATAAAGGCTACTGAAATTTATCGAATCATCGACGTTTATAATTATCGAAATTTATCCATGCTTACTAAGTTATCGCAACGTATCGAATTATTCAAACGGATCAATTCTTACTGGCATAGAAATTTACGGAGAGTTATCGAGATATAAAAACATGTGGGATTATCGAAATTGGTCAAGTTAAAGAAATGTATCAAGGTATCGATATTTATTGAATTATCATTATTTATAGATTTAACGAAATTTATCGAGTTGTAGTAATGCCTGGGGTTCTTTTAACTTACAGAGCTATCGATAATTATAGATGTACTGAAATTGGTTGGTTCAACGAATCGAAGTTTATGGAATTTTCAAAATATATCGATTTATCGAAATTTCAATGTTATATAAGCTTATCGGCTCTTTAAACTAAAAAAACTGTCGAGTTTCGACAGTAACTGGCACTCTAGTATATTTTGATTTTTTATCANTTTAACGAAATTTATCGAGTTGTAGTAATGCCTGGGGTTCTTTTAACTTACAGAGCTATCGATAATTATAGATGTACTGAAATTGGTTGGTTCAACGAATCGAAGTTTATGGAATTTTCAAAATATATCGATTTATCGAAATTTCAATGTTATATAAGCTTATCGGCTCTTTAAACTAAAAAAACTGTCGAGTTTCGACAGTAACTGGCACTCTAGTATATTTTGATTTTTTATCAAGTGGCAAACCACTTCCAAAATATTTTTAAAATAAAGTAATCCATATTGCTTTATGACCAAATTAAAATATTTCTACTAAATTAAATTAATTAAATTTTTTTAGCAGGTGGCAAACCGCTCCCAAAATATTTTTCAATAAAGCTTTCTCTATTGTTTTATACCCATATTAAATTATTTCATATAACTTGTTTATCAAATTAATTTTAAATTTATGAACACGTGGCAATTTATTTTAACGTTTTGAGCAGGGCGCAGCTTTCTCCAAAAATATTTTCAAAATAAATCGTTTTTAACCTATTTTACCTGAAAACTACGTTCTTTCATTAAACTTATTAATTTCATTATTTGACTTTAAAGAGGGTGGCAACGGTCTTTAAAAATATCCTATATGGTAATCCAGTCTACGGCTGATCCGTGTGCCAAATTTCATTAAAATAAGTAGAGATCTTTTAGCGTCAAAGAGCGACAAACATACTCACACACTCACTCACTAAATACAATACCTCTAACTAATCATAAATTTAAGAGAATGTGTTGTGGCTTTAAGGTATGAATTTATAAACTTTGAAAATAAATTTACAATTTAAATTAAATTAAAATTGTTTATCATAACAGTTCCAAATCTTTTTGAAATGAGTTGGAGGTATTATATACAAAAAGTGAGCCAAAAACTTGTATAAAATTTCGCTTTAGCGAGTTTTTCATTTTCGAAATTCTGTATTTTTTTTTTTTATATACTATTATACCTATTTTATATTTATTTTTTTTTCTTAATAGATCTAAATATAACCTTAACATGAGAACGGAACCATGTTTTTAACTATAATCAGTTTTTGGGAAACCTTGAATTTTGCAAAACTTTCGAAAAAAAAAATTTTATTTTTAATTTATGAATACTTTGTTCTATGATAAAAGAAAAGCCGACCAAAATTCATCCAAATCAAAAATTGTCGATTCCAGCCACTGGATAATTTGACATGGATTGGCCCACATACCAGCATATCTCCGCAATCGTAAGCAATTTTAATCTTAAATTGATTTTCAATTATATCATAGCTTATGGTAATATGAGTTTTAATTAAAACAAATAGATAGCCTAGCGAAAGTGTGAGTGTTGCCACAAATGCCCATCATCATCACTAACAAATAAAAAATCAATGTTATCATAATTATTATTATTAAAAGCTGCAGCAATTTCATATATGTAGAATGTAATTTAATGCAGATTGGCGAATGCAATTGATGTTTGTCTATGATATTTACATAGTAAGTACGAGTATATTGTGTATGTTTATACATACTAATTTGTCATAACAATAACCGTATGATATATGTAGTCTAAAGACTAACATGTGTATAAATTTATTGCGTGTGTATATGTATGTATGTACATAAAGACACACACTTGAGTATAAATTATTGTATGATGTATATTAGACCACGTCAAAAAAAAAGAAATAAAAATCCTGAATGCGACCAGAATAAGATTAAAATTTTTGCATTATTGTATAGTAATGTTCCTCCATAAGAGGGGGGTCTCTCAGGACAATTATTTAAATTCCTAAATTATCCTAATTTTTAATCCCTGTGTCCTATTTGGGTCAAAACTAGTATACACAATTTTTTGTTTAGTAAATAATCAGATCATGCACAACACTTATGTACTCTTATAGTTTCGAGCATTTTCATGAATCCTAGAAAATTATATTGGACTCAAAAGGAAATAACTCATTTTCTTGCGGGTAATTCCTAAGCGAAAACTAAAGGCTTGACGCGGGACCTCTTACAATTGGTCTAGAGAGGGGAGTTTCATCGAGGATCATTACTATACCAAATGCTAAAATTTGAGTTCTATTGCGGTCGCAATTAAGGATTTTTCATTTTTTTTTTTTGACATGGTTAATGTATATACATGCAATCGTATTTAGTCTCCTGCTGCACCAGGCACATCATTAACCACTTTGCCGCCGTTAGTCATATTTCCAATATGCACACGCAATTATAAACCTACATACATATGTACATATGTTCATATGCGTTTGTGTATTTATTCTTTGTTCGGTTAATTTGCAGCAAATAAAATAAATGTTTTCACAAAGCGATAACAACCACAGCTATAACTTGCATACAAATAAAATTAAAGCAAGCAAATATTTAAATTTTGACCAGTTCATTTCACGAAATTCGATTGACTGCTTAAACAGTATCAACGTTCGCCAAAGGCCATTTGGAATTGTACACTAACAAAGAATTAAGATTAAATTGCTGATATAAAAAAAATATGTTTTATATTGAAAAGCATTTAATCCTACCAATAAATAATTATTATATTTAAATGTGAAGTTTCTA
>NW_016169357.1:0-17578 GCF_001687245.7 Rhagoletis zephyria
AAAATCGCTTAGGCGGTTACAGCGCCAAAAAAGAAGAAGAAGAAAGTAACTACATATATCAAACGATATATTTGCTAGAAAGAGCACAAATTTACCTTTCATTGAATACAAAATTTTATATGGTTAGGATTAAGGACAACTGTCAACAGCGAAATAAATTTTAAATAAAAAATAGCGCGATATTTACTTGAAAGAGTTCGCCTGCAGAACTTTTGTTTTTATTACCAAAGATTTTTTTTATTATAAGTCATATATTTAAACGTCTTTTAATATAATTAATTACGTAATTTTTTAAGAAAAAAAATTTAGTAAAGTAATTATTATTTTAGAATTACAGCAAAGGACTTTTAATCACATTTTCAATCATATCCATACTTTGAAAATCGGTTCAAAACTTTTCAGAATATAAGCTTTTGAAAATAGAGAAAATTCCACGTTTACCCTACGTGAATTCCCATAATATGCCATAATATAATTGTTACGAAAATTTTGATGACCGTTTTATTTACTAACTAATGTCAAACTGCATATGTACATATATAGAAGTACGTATGTATATACATATACATATGTACATCTTTATAATGTATGCATGATCTATGTGTGTACATATAAGGATTTACTAAAATTTTTGCGACACCTCAAATGAAATGCCATTTGCGCGTCCTAATCAAATCACGTAGTTTCCAAACTTAAATACACTCCAAGGCATAATACATTCACATTAACCCGCATACTGACTACGTAAATATATTTCCGCTAATTTTGAGCAAAACTTAGCCCACGCCGTCGTTGCGTTGCGCCATCCCCGCACCCACCCCCAAAGTTGTTATTCATACCGATATCCATGTGTGTTGAATTAGAAAGAATTGTACAAGACCTAAAAGTATGCTCTCAAATATAGAGCATGCAACTTGAGCACACATTTGTGCCGCACGCAACTGCGATATGAAAGTCGACACTACATACATACATATTTACATATGTAGGCAAAATAAAGCAACAACCACACCACACCACACCACAAGTTCCAGCTCACAATCTTGAAGTCATAAATAAATACCAAAGGAATAAGTAGTTCGACAAATATACATACATATGTACGTGCAAGAATGTGCATACTATATGTATTTATATATAAATACAGAGCTGGCCAAATTATTATTATCATGATCAGTCTTCTTCTTCTTCAATTGTACTACAAGCGCTTTTTATTTATTCCAAGCCTAGACATGTCCTTCTCTTCACTATTATATTGTGCTTAACGTCACTCTACATATGTAGCTATGTTAATTTTACAGGGTATAGAATCTAAAGATATTTAACAGCATTTTGCGAGCTATAAAAATGTGATCAAAATAAGATTAGCCAGTCTCAAAGCCTGATAAGATCCAATCTGTTGCTTCGCGAGAGATTTCAGTCACTAACAACAGTACCGTGGATATGAACTTATATGCAACGTTGAAAAGGCTTATCTGCCTTCTTGTGCATTGGACCAAGCACACTGAGATTCCATTCTTGAGGCGTGTACTTGCCGGAACCAATAGCGCCTAACAGTTGGTACATGCACCCTATCAGCTCTTCTCCACCGGTTTTAAACAATTTAGCCAGCCCGCCGGCATCTCCGCGCTGTTGTTGTTTCTCAGCTTCATTGATGCTGTTCTGACCTCGTTTTGGTCGAGTTGAGGGACGTCAGCTACGCCGCTGTACATTGATCTGGGTTCTTCTTCATCAAATGCGCCATTTGTATCACTTTTCAGAGCCGCTGAGAAGCATTCATCCATATCTCAAGTGCACTCAGGACGTCTGTTAACAGATTTCCAACTTCGTCTTTGTAAAAGCTCAGGTTTTGGAAGAACTTGATTGCTGCCTTATTTTCTGATAGCATTTTCTTGCCGCATTCCCGCCCGCCAGCATCTTAACTCTTGGCATTTATATACGACTTTCTGGCGTTCTGTTCTTCTTCTAAAAAAAAACTTCTCTCTTTTCTTCGCTACTCCGGGTATTCCTAAATTATCACGCGTCTTGCCAGTGGCTCTATTACATACATAATCATAGGCTGAAATCTAAAAGACTATATCTTTGATGAAATTCTAGGCCACGGTGTATACTAGGAATGTTAATCCCGGGACCTGAATATTTGCCTAGAATCCCGTTATTTTCGGGAGTTGTAATTTACACTGGTGGCATTAATAGAAACGTTTTATGTTGACCAATTTTGGCTATAGCTTTTTTGTTTACTTAATATTTAACATTTTATTTAAATCAATATATTCGCCAAACCAAGGGCCAAGTATGGTAAAATTGTGTTCATAAATTTTCTCTTTGATGTCAGGATTTTTTAAAAGAACTTTGAAATTCGAAAAATATGAGTAATTCAAAAAATTATTTAAAAATTTCAGTGCAATATTCTTAAAAAACTAGTATGGGTATCAAATGAAAGAGAAGATTCAGTAGGGTTAAAACACATTACTTTTTTTGGTGCGTAAGGGACGGGTAGGTATTGAAAATACCCTTTTTTAATTTTATCCTTGAATATCCTTGAAATTTTTAAATGCTTATTTTTGAAAAATTATATGTTAAGGACTAATTTTATTAGCTTAAAAAAATAAAATAGATTAAAGGGGCATTTTCAATTTCTATTCGTCCTTG
The DNA here is from genome assembly GCF_001687245.7 of Rhagoletis zephyria. Classification (NCBI taxonomy): domain Eukaryota; kingdom Metazoa; phylum Arthropoda; class Insecta; order Diptera; family Tephritidae; genus Rhagoletis; species Rhagoletis zephyria. The sequence goes on from NW_016169357.1 coordinate 2,653, forward strand.
TGAACCCAAAAAAATTATTTCATTTGGTACCCATACTTTTGTTTTACATTGTACTGAATTTTTTTTAAATAACTTTTTGAATTAACCATATCTTTGAAATTATAACGAGCCGTAACCGCCCAAAATAACGGCGATAAGCAACATTTTTTTCAAAATTTTCGTTTTGATGCAGAAATGCTTCTAGATGCTCTAGGAATATTTCTGTATCAAAAAGAAAATTAAAAAAAAAAAACAAATTTCGCTTACGTTATTTTGGCGGCTATGGCTCTATAAAGTCTTTTTAGAAAAAGCATGACATCGGAGAAATGCCCATTTATATGCAGTTAATTATATGTAATATGACTTAAAAAATGTTAATCTTGAATAAACAAAAAGGAATATGGACAAAACTGGTCGAATTAAGGCGTTTTTTTATTTCTGCCTACTAGTATTATGAACTTCTTTCAACCAGAAAATAAAATTCTTAACTTAATATCTTTTGCTTCGAGCTTTTTTCGACATACTTTAATTTACTTTATCAGATATGTACACACTAAAGTATTATTAAATGCATATAAATTTAATTACTATCTTTCGTTATCTGAAATAATTTTCACTTTAAATAAAAAAAGTACTTTCCAAACCCATTTACTTATTATTTATTAGGTAGGAGAGCTTCTCAAACCACATCGATGCAATTTTTTCATGTTAAGGCGTTCAAAAATAATAACTATCTAAGTCCCGGGACTGATCCCGGGATTGATCCAACGACATCCCGAAAATTCCGGTATCGTAAAAATCGAAAAAATTAACATCCCTAGTATGTAAAGACGAAAAGAGAGAAAGTTCTGATTAACTTTTGTAAAGTATTTTTTCCTTTAGTTTTAATCGCAAATTCAATTTAATAAAGAAAAATATTTCTTAACTTTTATTGCTCGTTTCGCCAACAATTTAAGTCACTTTTCCCCTTCTGTGTGTTTTCATATGAAATTAAAAAAATATATATTTTTCCCTTATAATTCTTCGTGAAAGCTATTAAAGAATTTTTTAATTAATTGACATATGAAATTGAAGAGATAGTCTTTGAAAAAAGTTATGCTTAAAAACGTTATCTTTATAAAACTTTCAAAAAGAGAAGTTACGTTTCATAATAAAAAAATAACAGTATTACGAATCACAAATAAAATTATAAAAAATTTCACATGAAAACATTAGGAAGTCTTCGTATTTTCCATCTGTCATAACTATTTGCTCCACTTTTATAGCCACGTCTGTTTATGTATATACGTAGGCTGTCACGTAGATTCGCACGCGCATGCTACAACGCCACGAAATATGCTTTGAATATGTTTAATTTCAAAAGCTACATACATACATAAGTAAGTATGTGAGCACATTATGAGAATATTTAGTCAAATACGCTAGCGTGATTACGACTGCAGCAGCGTGAATGTGGTTAAGCTATTAAGGAGAGTGTATATACGTACTATATGTCTCCGTAAGGAAATTCACAAGCAGCAATTCCAAAAAAAGATGATTGTTTACCTTTTAACTTTTGCCCTGCGCCATTTCGAAGACAGATCGTATTTGTTTTATTTGTTGACGAATTTCCAGTAGGGTATATAGTACGTGCATTTCCGTGTAAGTAGAACTTTAAAGGTGTAAATTCCCTTGAATTCAAGCACAGTAGGTACTGTGAAAACGTCTTAATCCCAAGAATATACTGTAACTCACACTTATGGCTGAGTAAGTAATTAAGTACATAGAATATATATATTTACATGTGTCTTGACATATATACATACATATGTATGTATATTGTTTAGTAAAGACTTAAAGTACATCTGCGAACGTGTGTGGGCCTTCGCGTATATGCCATTCGTTGTGTTTTACGCTTAGAAGGCAGCTATAAACTTTATAGTATGTCCTTGCCTATTCTGAGCTTTTGCATTTGTACTCTAAATGCTTCTCAAATATTCACGTCTAAGTTTTCATTGCTGCTGGTAATTACTGAACATATTTTAGGCTTCAAATAAATAACAATGTAAATGCAGTTTTATATTAGTGTACTTTAGGGTGGTCCGAAAAATGCATGTGAAAAAGTAAACATATGGTTAAATAAGCATTTGAGTATTATTTTTGGAGCCAGAGTTTTCTCATCGAAAAATATTGATTTTTAAGGAATCTATAGCATTTCTACGAGAAGTTGTTTTTTCTCCACATAAAATACATGTAAAACTCTGAGCGCTTTGAGCGACCTCTAAACATTTTTTTGATTTTAAAATAAAAAATAATGGTATATTTTTTCTGCTTAGAACAATCCTAGAAGGTGTGAGCATAAAAATTCCGACTTAAATTTTTTTTTACAACCCTAGTGTACATGCATATTAGGTGAATGTCCGCATCGCACTTTTCGATTTCCCATAAAAACAATACATGTAAAATTGTTTATTTTTAACGAACGATACCGTCAAAAGTTATACTACGAGTATATACATTTTGTAAATAATTTTTATAGTTGACAATTCTTTTAAAAAATATGTAATTTTAATTTCATATCTCATTGCTACTTATGTTTCATTTAGCTTAAACAGAATTAATAGATTGAAATTTGGAAAAAGTCTGGTGTAAAGTCTTTGCTACAAGACGAAAGATATTCCACGTTGCAAATGTTCACTTAAATGGAATTTAATTTTTAAAGAGGAGATACCCTTTTTAAAACAGATTTCGTAATAAAATTTTCAAAATCTAACTAATAAATCTGTATTTATTTTCAAAACGTTAGAGGCTTAAATACTAAATTAACGAACTTATATCTGAATGGCCTTGAATGCAATTACAATATAATTTCTTTTACCCAAACTTGGCTCAAACCTCACATTTTCAATTCAGCGATTCTTTCAAATAATTATCGTATCTACAGAAAAAATCGGGAGGACAGAGTCGGCGGTGGCTTACTCTTGCCGTAGACTCTTCAATACCATCTGAAGAAGTTAGTCTTCCTGACATTGAATCTTACTTAGCTCTATGCTATATTAAGTTTGGCAAAGTGTTAGATTTTCTTTCTGTTGATGATGCATCTAAGTCCGCTGCAAATAAGTGTGACCCACTAGTTTTGCCCGAAAATGTCTACAACCCTGCTATTGAAATTATTAACGATGCTCAAAAATGCGGTATCCAAGCATATGAACCAAATATTCGCTTTGATTTTTCAAAAGCCAAATTTTAAAAACCGCCTAAAGAATTGACTAAATTGTCGTGGCCTGTATACAAAGAAAAAGTTGAGCAAAGCGTTGCACATTTTTATTTTATTGTACATAAGTTATTTGAAAAGTATTTGCCTAATCACCTGTGTTGCCCTGAACCTATGATTTGGTTAATACATCGTCAACTGAGTGGAAGACCGACCTATCTCGGCAGCCAGTTCAAAAATGCCCTATCTCAGAAAACTTTTCAGGAACGCTCTATTTCAAAATTTTATTGAAAAGCACCCTATTTCAGAATTGGACTCAAAAATGCCCTATCTCAGCTGAAAATACATTGAAAGTGTTGTGAGATAAAGCGTTTTTGAGTCGGCAGCTGAGATATGTCGTTCGTCAACCTTATTCTGCGATAGGATGTTCTTCAATCAAATTCTGAAGTAGGACGTTCTTGAAAAGTTTTCTGAGATAGGGCGTTTTCGAACTCGCTGCCGAGATAGGTCGATCTCCCACTCAGGTATCGATATACACAATATAAGTACTTCTAGAGTAAAATATAAACATTTCTAAATATATACTTAGAAACGTAAAGCTTGGTGCCAGCACCTCTTTCGGCAAGAAGAAAAAAGGAGCTGCCCCAACCCTTGCGTTTTTCTTTTTTGATGTTGACGTCGGCCACGCACGCAAAAGTGAGATTATATTCAGATGTTATCTAACCATAGGCAAACCAATTATGTCCTGTTATTTATTCCTAATTAACATCTCAATTCATTTAATTAGTTTGATACGTTTTTATAGCGCTCGATAGGTGGGAAAAAATTGCCAAACTAAATACACCATTTTTGGCTTCGTATGCGGTAGAGGGTTAATTAAAAATATTTCCGGTCCAATGGAGAAATAAAACATTTCGTTACTTTAATCAGTATAATTTTCTTAGTAAGGCGGTATGTTTTGTATCCCTTAAGAAATTATATCGAACTCAAGCACCAAACTGACTGGTCATATTAACTATAGCACAAAATTTCAAAGTGATTTTGCTTCCCACTTCCATTTATTTACTTAGTTTTAAGAATCTTTAATTAAAATACAGTTCATTCTCTAACAAAACCCATATAAATCCAAGTTTAAAACTTTGTAGAAAACTACAAAAAAAAAACGCAGCAAATTTTCACCCACATTTCAGACTTTTTTCTCAGAAGTGTTAGAATTATTTTTAGTACATTTACAGTTTTATAGCCCATTTTTTCTAATATGATAATGTGCAAGTCTCCAGCAGCTCAAAATTACCGTTGATTTTTTAGAATTTCTTTCTTTGCCGAAGGTGTTGCGGTTTTCATCCATTTAAAAATAAATTGTTTTTATGCGTTATAAGTGGCAAACAATGTCACCTTGAAATGGGGTGCTATAGATATGACCGATAGATACTGTACATATGTATGCATATAAGTACAGTTGCGAGTAAAATAACAGCAGTTAAATTCAAAATGATGCTGCTGGTAACTTTGGTTTATTTATTTATTGTTAATAATTTTCATTTGAAATATGGGTCGATCTGTATTAGAAACCGCATAAATAAAAATTTCAAAGCTTGCACAAAGTTCACAAAAATTAATTAAACTTAAAAATATGTATGTTCATCATATTATCGATTTCTTAAATTAGATTTCTAAGGAAGACGTTGAGTTTGCATTATTAACAATAAACAAATAAACATAATTTATCAGCAGCATCATTTTGAATAGTACTGCTATTATTTTACTCGCAGCTATATATATATGCAATGGTAGCTCCATGCAGCGCTTTTCTTTACCTTCGGCAGAAACAAAAGAACTCAAATATTCGCATTAAATTCCTTTCCAGTATTTCGTCGAGCTGTCTTTTATTAAAAATGCATATCTGAGCGGCGCCAGCTTGGTCACTGTCAATTCATTTGATGGAATGCTTTGGATGGCAATGGACCGCAATTATGAAATTACAAAAGCTTTAAGTCATCGGTGGTATAAGCCACTGACCTGTTTTCTTCACAGATTCATTCATACAAATAAGGATGTACAATGTATTTACTTTGAGTATATGGATAAGTACTTACAAGCCCTATGGCATAACATATATATAAGTACATACATATATGCTAGCATACAATGAGCTATCGAGACTCAGGATCTTACATTTTTTGTTTATGTCCTGTGTGAGATATTACAACAACACAAACTCTACGAAACGCGCACTAGGCCATTAACACCCCTGCAAAAAGTGGGACTAGGTTAAGCACTAGTACAGGACCACGCTACCTTGTAACCAACACTAGTAACTAAAATGGTCCAAATATACATTTGTACACACACAGCTCTTTGTTTTTATCTATTAAAATTTGGTATTGCCGTAGTAGTATTTTAACCAAAAGAATCAAGACGTTGTTATCATCGTAAAACAATTTTAACTATACTCACGTATTTGTGTTCGAACGTTCTTTATAATTTACCATAATTTTTTTATTTTTCGAATAATTACCTCTGAGCTAAAAAATAAAAATCAAAGAATCATTTTTTTTGTTTGTTATTTTATGGCTTTATAACAATTATATTCAACAATTTTTATTGAGCTTGAGGCCGTTTTAGTAATTATTTTCGTTGGGCGAAAAACCAAACCCCATAATAATTATTATGTTTGGGCGAAAAAAAATAAAAATCATAAAATAATAATTACATAAATGCTGATTTAAATTATTTTTCTAATAATGATCACCGTCCCTGATAAAATTTAAAGTTTGTTTACAAACAAAAAATATTCGGTCAAATAAAGAATATATTCAACAAAAATTCATGTTTAATTGCGTTAAAAATTGGTTTAAAACTATGTTAAATAAAAAGTTTAAATGGAAATTTTAGTAAAGTAACGTCAAGTCAGATACCTCTTCTGAGGGGGAAAAAAATGCTGGCACGATTTTTATATTCAAAAGCTTGGAATATTCCAAATATTACTACAAAAATTGTTACACAAATCGTCTTGCCCAATTCGCAGAGTTTTGCAACTTTGTAACCCAAGTCAAAACCCACTACTGTTTTTTGTACCGACACCCCAATGCATATGTTTGCTTGTATTATCTTTAAACCTCTACTATCAATCCTTGAAATTTTTATCTAAATAATGGGGCTACTGAATTTTTATACAAATACAGAAAATCTATTTAAAATCTTGACTTTTTTATTATTACATTTTGTCATACAAATGTTAAGTCACGCCATATTCGAAATTCGTTTAATATTCGGATATTCAAAGCTACGTGAGCTTTGCAAGTTTTATATTTTTTACACCATGTAATATGAATGCATAACGATATACATAAATAATTCAAAAATTATATAGTTAACAATATCGGCAGCGTAGCTTGGGAAAGAACAAAATTATTGATATTTTATTAACCACCTGTAGCAAGTCAAATATTCGTGAATACCAAGGCAACTCAAATTCTATTCCAGCGCTTTTCTATCAAGTTTCAAACACATTCAACCATCAAAAACCCAAGCAAAGCTTCATCTCAAGCATTAGAAAATATTCGCCTGTACATTCATACGTATATATATATGTATATACATACATATGTATGTATATCAATAAAGAAGAGAAACGCAAGGCAAATAATAAATCCAAGTCTAAAAAAGTTAATTGCCGTTAATGACGACATTAATCACAAGAAAATGAACTGAACTAAAGCAAATGCCAAAGCCAACAATAGCCTGAGAGAAGAACATGAATACTTAAGTAGACGTTGACTACAATAGGGACAGCTAAGATGATGGAGTGCAAAGGAGCATTTCAACACAAAAAGCCATTAATGCGACCTCAAGGACTTGCACAACAAACACCACCTACACACCAAACAACAAGAGATGACCAGAGCGTAACGAAAACGGTGGAAAAACTCACAATAATAAAATGCGGCGGCCAGTAATATTTATGATAAACTATGGTTTGCCATATTGTTCCATCGCTAAAAATAAAACAAACACACAAAATAATACAAAAACTTTCTTCCCCTTACTCGGCAGAAGGACGACCATACTGAGGTAAAGTAATATGATTAAAAAACGATGATTTAAGCGATAGAATATCTGTAAAATCATGAGGTGGAGACAAAAGAAAATTACCCGGTAGGTGCAATCAGAGATTGTAAGATTTTTTTGTACTTTCGTCATGGAAGGTCGTAAAAAAAAATCACATTTAAAATAAAAATATTTGAAAGAGGTTCGTCAAAATTACTTCTTCCACGCCAGTCGTTTCTTCTCTGTGCCAACTGATGCCTTTCGGTCTTTCCATTGCAGAGGAGGACTCAAGTGGGGGCTCAAAAGTAGCGATTGACTCCAGCAGTACTGGAGGGTATGTGTTAGTTACACCGTGATATCCCTGAATGACTCAACTGTGTGTCGTCGAAAGACGAGTCAACACGTACACCGCCTATGGATTGAGCAGAGCACGCTATCACATTTACCAAAAAAACTTACTTTAATTGAAAAAATCCATATAAATGTTTTTTAAAGCAATGAAAATTTTTTGCTCCCTGCATTTTTGAATGATGTCTAGTTTTTTGGTCGGTACGAACGCGATTTGAACAAAAATCATGATAATTCGTACAAATTCATAAAAATTTTTTGCTCAACGAACATAACTAATAGATATACGTAATTGTACATGTCAGGAATACTTCTAATTATGACTTACTTAACATTCGTGCCAAAACAGAAAAACCGGTTTCTTCGAAACTGGTAACCGGTAAAACAAACCGATTTCGTTCTTGATGTAATACTTTAAGAAGCAAATATTCAACAAATTCGGATTTTTGTCCATTGTTTATATGGTTTCGGTGCACTGTGCGACGTTGGCTGCGAAAGATAACCTTTTCACTCGTGAATAGGAAAGCCAAAAATGGCCGACACTGCTTAAAGACATGTTCATGAGGTGCATTTATGTATGTAAGTACATAGAGTTAAACTCTTTAATTCGTTGTCGGGGTAAGAATGTCCTAGCTCCCAAATGACTAACTTCCAAATTCACCCAAGCCGATTATACATGGGTGCCCTGCAGGAAATATGAGAATCATGGCTTAATAAATTTTTTACAGCTTCTAAATACAATACACATAACATTGTTTGGCGGTAATAAAGAATGCAAATCAAAACGAAAGCGAAAAAAAATAAATAAATTATTCGCAAGTTATAAAATAACTAGATATAAATTTTATAAATTTCTTTAAACGCACAAAAATAGAGGTTTCGCACGAGCGTTTGTTTGGTTTTCCAACTGTCAAAATTTTACTTTGCATTTGTACACCATAGAAAATTTTGCCACCCCGTCTGACCACGGAGAAAAGAGTTACCAATTGACACAAAGCCTAACCATAAGTTAACTTGAAGTTGCTTGGGAAGGGATACGATTATCTGCATATTTTCTTTGAGGTAAGCCAACTACGACGAAGGCCGCGAAATAGTCAAGGGTATGGTTATCTCTACATTAGATGGCAACTAACTTGTAACCAACTACTTTTGGACATAAAATATCAATACGTAAACCACAAAATTTTTTTTTTTTTTTACTGCTGCAGTAGGCTGCCCCTTTTTAAAACTTCAAACTTCATTTTAGTTGTCCTGGATTTTCAAAGTAAAATTTGTATGAGTATATTTAAATACAAGCTTGTTTAAAGAAAAAAAAAACTTCCGATTGCGTCTGCCTTACCCATGCATCGACTAGTTTCAAATTATCGTTTAACTAAAAGTTATATATTTTATCCAAAAACCCACAAAAAAGCTAACAAAAAGAGGTTTATTTTTAATCAATTGATAATTTTTTTCTGCAGGGTATTTCTTTACTTTTGCTTGTGTGTACATAACAGTAAATCTTTTAAAAAGGCACTTACTTAAGCTGTTAAACTTTTGCCATCTGTTGGCGTTTCTTAGCTTTTTACACCCTAAACTAGTTACTTACCTACGGCTGGTTTTTTGCCTACTCGTACAAACAGGATTTTAAAGTGTATCCTTGCTATGCGAAGCAAGAACTTGCGTAAAAGAAAATTCGTTTACTACTATCAAACCAGACGTAAGTATATTGAAAAGAACCTCTAGAGAAGACAATACAGTTTAAGCAATGTTTAATTAAAGTAAATGTTGTTCTGAAAATTTTAGGAACGAAAATCAGGGAAGAAAACTTTTCTTTGGCGGGATTGACAGACAAATTCCATTACAAATGAATTTGAAATAAACTTATTTTTAATCATCATCATCAATCAATGTGATTCAAAACTAAAAGCATTCCCATACAGCTTTTAGAAATGCATTCAGCAGAGGCTGAACTGAAACTGTCAATGAGTAAAAAACAAGTAAGAAAGCCTAAGTTCTGGCGGAGCCGAACATTAAATACAACATCAAGGCGCACGCCAAAAGTCGAAGGAAAAGCTCGGCCAAACACTAACATATGTGTAAGCGCCAATCTATTTATTATTATTATTATTAATGCTAACTATTAACTATTTACTAGGGCTGTGCGATTAATTGATTACTCAAAATTTTAATTAATCATAAAGTAAATAACTCAAATATTCGATTAATTGGAAATTATGATGACTCAAAAGTTCAGTTACTCGAGTAATCAAGATTTTTGATTAACCAAAAACAAAAATATTTGAGTAATTTGCTTTATGATTAATCAACATTTCGAGTAAAATGAGTAATCAACATTTCAACTCTTTACATATGCATATAGTAGCTAAAGTTAAAATTAAAACAAAAAATTTTTTTCATATACAGAATGTAAAAAAGAAAATAAGCATTTTCCAAAGCAAACTCTTTTAACGAGCAAAATTATTTTTTTTTGAGTAATCATATTTCAAGTAACTCGATTAATCATCGTTTTGAGTAATCAAAATCTTGATTACTCGAGTAATTGATTAACCGAATAATTGATTAACCAACTTGCTCGAGTACTCGAATAATCGCACAGCCCTACTATTTACATATTTTGTTACAAAAAAGCCAACTACTTTTGTGGGGCGATGTCTGCAAAGAACTTAGACCTGGATACCTCGGCACTTATATGTATGTCAACTAACTTGTAACTAACTACTTTTGGACATAAAATAACAATAACAAAACGTTTTTTTTTTTTGCATTTTTATTTGTTTTAGTATTTTGTAAGTATGAGGTAAAAAAGATCGTTTAAAAAATATAAATAGCCCCTAACTGAAACAATTTTAAATTTATTTTGAGGATCTCAAGAAAAACAATTGGCTTTCTACATCTCAACAACTTTATGCACTCACATTAGTTGCGTTCCAGATGCTTCACGATTTGCAGGTTTTTACAGGAAGCCGTCCCAAGTAACCACCTTCCATAAAACCTGCAAATCGTGAAGCATCTGGAACGCAACTATTGTTAGAAACTCTTACCAATGTGCAATTGCTCAGTTCATTCAAATCGCAAATTCAACAGTTGATATTTAGTAAAATGAAAAGCTCCAATTCTCATTTGCATAAATATCAATACAAGAGCGACACGTCGATGACCGGCTGATAAGCAACCTCTTGCTATGCCGAAACTTAAACAGTTGGTGCAACAGTTGGTGGCAGCGCTGTGAAATTGGAAAAGTTTGAAATTTTCTAATTAAATTCAGAAATTGCACTATATTTTTTCAAATTTAATTTGAAATGCAGGAGAAGCCGGTAGCAAAACCGTCGCTGTGGTATTAATAACAATATCATACACATTTACATATTAAAGTATTAAAGCAGGAACAGTGTACAGTGTACAGTCAATAATAATTTTTGTACAAGAAAAGCTTTTTGCAGTATTTAAAATTTAAGGGGTTGGAAAATGTTATACATACATATCGTCGTTTAAGTACAAAACCGCGTATCAAGATAATGCAAAACCGCGTATGTGAGGTTGCATAAATTTTTTTCTAAGCCTAAAAACACTCATATTTCAAAATGGTTGTCTGTTTTATGAACCAATCGCATTTCTGGCTAGTATATTTCAGGACGAATGGATAAGGATTGAACCAAGAGCTTTGTGGCTAAATCCAATTTTTGGCAGCAAATGTCAGTTACGCGGTTTTGTACTTTGAACGACGATATACTTAGCTAATAAAAAAAACTAATTGTGATATTGTACATATGTACATATCGCTGTTTTCGTCATTTACTTCGATAGTGTTTAATCCAAAAAATTGAAAGATTGAGTTAAGTACGCAGAAATTACCGCTACCTCTTTCTCTATCTGTTAAAAAATTTCATAGCTGTATCAATTACTAGTAGCTCAGTAGAACAAAATCAGCCTTAGCCTGATTTTCGCCCGAAAACAAATTCACACGAAAACCTTTCATTCGTCCATAATGAATACACGGAAATGCAAAAAGAAAAATGACCCGGTTCGGGGAAAATTAAACTCATGAATAAGGCTGATGCAGCCTTGGTTTCCATGGGCGGATGACAAATTTTCGGGCGATTTTGTTTTTAGGCGAAACTCAGGATAAGGCAAAATATGTATTCATTTTTACTATAGGAGTTTATAGTTACCTTCATTCACAAAGGCCCTAACAAACCATTTTGGTAGGATGCATTAAAATACACATTAAATAACAATTTTAAGGTGTTAGTACCAAAAACACGGAGTTAGAGCCAATTTTTAAAAAAGCCCTACCTGTTCAACCATAACGGTTGTTTGTAACAGCCAAAACGAATAGAGATAGATATAGACAAATGTATACATAAAGCTCAGAATGAATAGAGAAGTCGATTAAGCCATGTCTGTCTGTCCGTCTGTCCAGTCTGTCCGTCCGTCCTGTGTACACGATAACTCGAGCAAAAATTGAGATATCTCAACGAAATTTGGTATTGTAGGCTTCCATTTATCCAAGGTAGGTTGGTATTGAAAATGGGCGAAATCGGACTGGAACCATGCTCACTTCCCATATAACGGTAATTTTCAGAAATACGAAAACTGCGATATTTTAGTAACTACTGACGATTATTCACTCAAACTTGATATTTACAATAATTTTCAGACGAAAAATAAGAATATTATAAATTTTTGGAAAGTGGGCGTGGCACCGCCCACTTATGCTCACATATATGTATCTCGGTAGGCGTTATACCAATTTGTACCAAACTCGGTATGGTTATTGTGCTTGGCACATAAATGAAAAACGTTGAAAATGATTGAAATCTGACATATCTTAAAAAATACAAGGTTTATTAGCATCCTTAAATAGCTCTGCTTGCATTTTCCATGTTAGTTTTTTATTCCCTTGTAAAATTTCAAATTTGTCAAATTGCGCCTTCGATATATTCTTTTGGTATGCAATCTACCAGTTCATGTCATTCCGTTAAGGAAGAATATACCATAACAAAGATTTTTTAGTAAGGCGCTATAGGAAGACTCAGTATTCGTTTCCAAGAGTGTAAATAAATTGACTGATATCCCACGTAAATATTTCAAATGGAAAACTGCTAGAAACACGTTATTTACATTGTGTTGTTGTTGTCGTTGTCGAATTTACATCGTGTCCATCGGTTTAGTGCCAATTGTTAGCCGTTTTTAAATATCCAAAATAAGTTTTACAAATCGCGCCGATTTGAAATTAGTAGGAGATCCCAATAAGGCACGACCTTCACTCATCTGGTTTAATGGATGAAATCTATTTTGTCCGAAATCTAACGTGTTAGGAAATATTTCGCGAGTGGGTTGGCTAGAAAACACTGTCCAGGATATTTTTAATTAAATATTCAAAAATAATTTTTTTTTTTCAATTTTGCACTCATTTGTTTAATGAACAAATTACATATGTATATCGCTAGCTTGGAGTGAAATGAACCAAGTCCACTTTTTATGAGAGCTCATATTTTGATATAGTAATCAAGAGAAATAAAAAATGCATTGCTTTGTAAAGGATACAAGTCTTTTGTTTCATTTATTCTCATTTATAATCAATGAAAGGAAAATTTTATAAGTCAAAAAGTAGCAGCGAAAGTTAATTAAGCCAAAGTAGAACGAAATTTTTTAATAAAGCTCGAATCCCTCTAATTTTTATGGAGTTTTGGTTTGCTTTAAAAATGAAAAAGGTTTATTCAAAGCTTTGCGAAATACTTGAAGACAATAGCTAAATATAAAAACTTTTTTCCTCTCCTGCAAAATATTTAAAATGGGACTTGACAACTTTTCACTCTAAGCTAGCGATATACTAATCGTTAGCATAAAGCCTATAGAATGTATCAAACAGATGAGTGAAAATTACTACTATCACTTACCTGTTCACACCTGCTAACCCTATAGGTAAGTCAGGAAGAAATAGACAACCCAACGTTTTCACGTTCTATAAGCTTAAAACTTTCGATTGGTACATAATTTCTTCATTTTCAAACATCCCGACTCCTGCGTCATCTATTGCATTAATTCTTCTTTCGTATTGCATTGTAATGGGGTTCTAAGCCAACTGTGAAGTTTCAAGCAAGTTAAGTAAAAGCTTGTAAAAATATCCTGACAAAGATTTTTTCAGCCATGCCACTCGCGAAATACTTCCTAACACGTTAAATTTCATACAAAATAGATTTCCTCCATTAAACAATCAGCCTCATAGCCAACTGCATGTGAATAAATCGTACCCATAATTTAACAGGCAAAATACAAATTGGGAAATTTTTAGGAATATTTGTTAACATGAAATTCGCGATAAGGCCGAATAAATTATAAGGTATCTTCTGACGATCGTACTTAACATGGATTACGTTTTAGCAGATTTCAAGTGTGTTAGTATAATACATAATTGTCTAAAATGTTCAGCATTTTCAAACCCAATATTCTTCGCACCTATTCTGTCCGAGTTTATGGTAGGCATCTGTGGAGTACATTTAAAAGATTTCTGTTTTAAAACTAAATTTTTAATGGGGCTTAATCACAAGCCGTATGTACAGTGTAGGCACGAACAATAAACAACAATTTTCTTAAATATTATATGTATGTATATGGATGTACGTATACATATTTGCACATAGTCAGGGCAATCACTGGATCCATCGTAGTCCGATTTTTCGTAAAATTTACGAAAATGTTATCACTGAACGCGAGTACTACGAACGTAGCAAATAATTTGAATGCTACGTTCGTAGGATTTCGGACTGTGATCGCATTTTTGTATATTTCGCGAAAATCGGACTACGATGTATTCAGCGATAGCCCAGCATAGCTTTCTAGAGTCAAGACCAATATAGCTAAACGTAAAACTTAGGCATCTTCCAATATTTGTCGCTCAAGATCGGTGCCCTCGTATAGACTCTGCTTCCGCATAGCTTCCTGTAATTGTTGATACTCAAAGCGCTTTTTTGACCACTGATACCTTCAAGGGGATATGTGAGTAAATTGCATGCGATGAGCTGAATTAAATAAAGTTTAGCCATACATACCTGCAAACCAGCCAATAGGTAAGTGTGCCAGTAAAAAAGCAGCCAAAACCAACATGCGTCGAAAGTCGAGTGCGGGACGTGCCAAGGAATGTAGCTACACCTATCGCTACTCCTCCACCAATCCCGTATAGAAAGCTATTACGAAAGCAGGGAATCTGCGAAACGTCACGGCCAAAGACGTGTAGCTGCTGCAAATCAAGATAAAATAGTTTGATTTAAATTGTTAGCTATGGTAAAAAAATGCTTACTCTCCGTGGAGCTTCTTCCTCTCCACTCAGTCTGCTTTCATCCATTTTTTTTT
>NW_016169359.1:0-17577 GCF_001687245.7 Rhagoletis zephyria
TTATTAACGAACATTCAAAAAAAAAAAACAACGATATGACATTCAAAGCCTAACGAAATATACGAAATAAAAGAAAAACAAGTTGAAGTTTAAAGGTTTGGTTCTCATGAGAGCAACGTCATTTTGGCTTCTACCTGTATTTATGTGCCTTGGCATCAATAAAATGAATTCTCAGATGGATGTCACATACCTGAAAAAATATTTATGTATAAAATTTTTTTTATTTTAACTTAAATTATGGGGATTCATGGAAACGCACTAACGAGCATAACATTCAAACTGCAATTGCCTTTTCTATTGTGAAATTTATGAATGATATTTGAAGGGGATATTGAGTTGACGTGAGTTCCATCCACACATACCATAACTCCTGGTATTGCGAATTTTGTATAAAAATCGTGTGCAATTTAGCGTTGCTCTTCTAAAGTGGGCCAACTTATCCATTGTGGGCAAAGCAATGGTTCCAAAATACTTAGCACTTCTGACAGTACCAAATACTTGAATGCCAACTTATTTAGCCTGTAATATTGTGGAAAATTAAAATATAAGTTTAATTGAAAAATTCCAAGGACACATTTTTTTCTCACATTTGTATCCCCAAACTGGAATTAGGGATGTTAATTTTTCAGCGTTTTCCGATCCCGGGAATTTCGGGATGTCGTTATCACAATCCCGGGACCCCGAGATTTGGATATTCATTAATTTTCAACAACTTAAATCGAAAAAATTGCTTCTACATTGTTTGGCAAGCTCTCCTACCATAAAATATGTAATAAATAATTTATTTTTTCTCTATGACGTCAGGATTTATTTTAAAGGACTTAATAATTAATTAAAAAAATAATTTAAAAAATTCAATGCAATGTAGAATAAATATATGGGTACCAAATGCAAGAGGAAATTCACACAGTAGCAAGTAAATAATTTCTTCACAATAGAGTATCAGCTGATTCGAAGTGAAATTTTGTCGATAGGCGGAATAATTTCACCCGAACAAAAAAAGTTTCATCGGAATTTTTTTCCGGGTGAACTTTTCGATAAGAGTGATTGTTTTATGGGTTCTATACGTGGAATAAGCTAAGAACTATTAGAGGTTTTTTTTCCTTCGGAGATAATATCTATCAAAGATGGATTTTTTCGTGATTGTGACCAATCATGTACTTCTTCAAATCGTTATATCTCGAATTCTGCTTATCGCAGAAACCAGTTTTAAAGCTAAAGAAAGGGGCTTAACATTTCTATAAATAATATGGTCATAATTGTCCTAACGCTAACTTAGCTGTGAACTTTTTGAAGTTGATTTGTATAGTGAATACCAGTTTATTAGGTATTTAACATCATACCATCGCAATCCTTGTTTAAATCTCTATAAAACCCATGATTTAAACAAAATTGCGTTTTTTCAAGAGTTTTTAATATTTTGTTTTATGACGCCATGTTTTAATTTGTGAGAGTCAACATTTGTTTTCGATAACTTAGGATGAGATATATTTGGCAAGATGTTAAAATTTGTTATTGCAAAGACATAAATTTTATTGCAGACCCCGAGCTCTGCTCATCGTAGGGACTTCATCTTAACATCGTTGTAAAACTAAAGAAACGGACTTAATAGGCCGTATGAATAAAAACTAAGCAATTGCTTTTACTTAAAATTTCATACCTTTTACTTCAAATTTGTTTGAATAAATCAGACCTTTTACTGAAATCATAAGAAAAAGCAATTCCTTAGTTTTATTCATACGGCCCAATAATATCTCTATACCCATATATGACGGTCGTATAAACAGTTGAACTTTTTGAAGTTTATTTAGTGGAGACCAGTAAATTTGGGATTTAAAATCACACCATCGTAATCCTTGTTTAATTCTCTACAAAAAAAAAAATTTTAATGGGCGTTTTTCATAAACTATTCAAAATTTTTTTTTTTTATGACGAGATGTTTTATTTTGTGAGAATTTTTTTTTTGCAATTTGTTTTCGAAAACTTTTGATGAGATATATGCCTTGTTTATACCTACGCCAGAACCGCATTAACAAAAAACTGATTTGCCTCAATACATATTTCTTTCAGTCTGAGTCGTTATAGCGCACTCGCTGAAACCGTATTCAAAAGTAAACAAAATTTGTTATTTTTATTCGATATTTCTGGAATAATTAATTTGCGCGGTATACCGAAACAGAAGCGAACAAGAATTCAAATCTATATATGAGCCACTCTTTTTAAAGTCGGACGGATTTCGTAAAAAAAAAAAAAACATATGTCAAGTCTCCAAATTCGCTTCAAAATTTTCTTATGGGTTCTATACTTGAAATAACCTTACACATGTTCGAAGAACTTTTTTCTTCTTTTTTTTCTTCGGAGATATGATCTGTCAAAATTTGCATTTTTTCGTGATTCTGACTAATCATGTACTTCTTCAAATTGTTATATCTCGGGATTTGCTGATCGTAGAGACTTCATCTTAACGTTATTTTAAAGCTAATAAACGGGCTTAAGATTTCTATATATGAAGTGGACAAGATTGTGCTAAAGATGACTTAGCTATTAACAGTTGAACTTTTTGAAGTGGATTTGCATAGTGAAGACCAGTGAATTAGGGATTTAAAATTATACCATCGTAAACCTTGTATAATTCTTTATAAAAAAATGGTTCAAAAAATTGGGTTTTGTCAAGAACTATTTGTAACATATTTTTCTTTATGACGAGGTGGTTTATTTTGTGAGAATCAACAATTATTTGTAATTTTTTTCGAAAACTTATGTTAAGATACATATATTTGGTAACCTGTTAAAAATCGGGTTTTGCAAGATTTTTCTTTAAGGCGACAAACTCCTAGAAATGGGCGTGGCAATTGCAGGACTAAAGTTAGCAAAACACAGATTTTATTGCGGATTTCGGCAGAATATCTCTTCGTTAACAATATTTGTTCCAC
The DNA here is from genome assembly GCF_001687245.7 of Rhagoletis zephyria. Classification (NCBI taxonomy): domain Eukaryota; kingdom Metazoa; phylum Arthropoda; class Insecta; order Diptera; family Tephritidae; genus Rhagoletis; species Rhagoletis zephyria. The sequence goes on from NW_016169359.1 coordinate 2,934, forward strand.
AACTTTTTCAATCCATAAAGATATTCTGACGAAATCCACTATAAAGTCTAAATTTTTGAACTTCAGTTTTAATATAGCCACGACGATTTCTAGAATATTATTTGATTGAAAAAGTTGTGGAACAAATATTGTTAACGAAGAGATATTCTGCCGAAATCCGCATTAAAGTCTGCGTTTTGCGAACTTTAGTCCAGGATCCATTTTTTCCGTTAAATGGGCCAGGGACCGATCTATTCGGAAAAGTCTTATTTATGGACCGATTTGCTTGAAATTTGGCACATAGGTAGCTTTTTGGCTGGGTTGACATATAGGATATTTTTTCTGATAGGTGGACCAGATACCGATGTATTCCAAAAAATCTTATTTACGGTCCGATTTGCTTAAAATTTGATACCCGTATTATAGATATGCGTAGAATAGAATCGAATCATTGTTTTACAGTTCGAAAGGTCTTTGAAGGCGGCGCAAACATGCGGGTATTGGCTATTTAACAATACTTATTACACAGGCCAACAAAAATGGGGACAAATTTGATGCAGCAAATGTTAACGTTATTTTTGCCGCATTTTTGTGTGCTGAATGCGAATCCGTAAGCTTAAAGTTTCCATCAGTTCCTGTCCACTTATGATGAAATTAGATTATTATACATTTTTGAATAATGGGCGTGGCGCAGCCACAAATGTGTATCTCGGTAACCGATTCATCAATTTCTACCAAGCGCAGTGGGCTCAATAACCTTAGTACAAGAAAAAATTCGTTGAAAATTATTCAAATCCGAAAACTCCGATATTTCAATAACCGAGGAAGCTAATTTACTCCAACTTAATAGTTACAATAATCTCTTAACAATAAGTAAGACTGCTATAGACTTTTAAGAATTGGGCGTGGCACCGCCCACTTTATGACTGCAAGCTGTATCTCGGTAACCACTTTATAGATTTCTACTTAACTTGGTTAAATTATTTCATTAAGTCAAAGTCAGCATATTATCGAAAAAGTTTGAAATCGGGGAAAACCCCCCCCCCTGCTTATCATGCAAGTGTAATTTAGTGAACGTTGAAACGACGATATTTCATACCTGCGTCGGGTATATAAAGTTCGGTTTCGCCCGAACTCATACTTCTTTACTTGTTTGATTTAAGTTTGGTGGCCAGCTTATTTGATGTGATGTCATAAGCGAAATGAAAATTTACCACAAAGCAACAAATTGCCAATTAACTGAAAATGTGATGTTTACTGTTCAATGACGAGTTTCAATAAAGATATTTCAGACAAATCTTTGATGAACAACTATTTTTCCTTTCCGTTTGCTGTGGTTTTGGCAAAGAAGTTGATTAGTTCCTGCCGGCGATCAAGTCATTTTAACCACCAAAAAGCCTTATGTGCAAGAACTATTAACTAAAATTGTAACTAAGTTTTTTTTTATTATTTATTAATTCCTTTTTGATATTCAGATAAATGTGTGCAATAAAGTTTTTAAAAGTAAACAGAAAATCACGATTTTATTTAGATATTTCGGTCCACAGCTTCTCCAATTAGGCAACTTTATACTACGTCCACACCGGATCGTAACCACGTAGTTATGGCTGTTGAGTTGGTTATCCCGAAAACCTTCTTGATTTAGCGTGGTTTCGCCATATAAAAATGACAGCACTTAACCATTTCACTGAGATGGTTATAAAAAAACCAACTCAAAACACTCCGCATGACTTCACTCATGTTTTGCCTCTCTTAAGTAGAAAATCGAAAGTTAAGCGAGATCTCAGTGATAAAAAGAAACTCACTCATTTAAAATGATTAAATACAGTAATTTCATTATTTTTTGATATAAGGTTGTAGAGCTTGGCGGATGCAGAACTTTACTAAAGTTGTTAAAACATATATGCTGTAAGAAATTTACATAAAGTAGAAAACGTCAAGGGCCTAATGCTCTTTAAAAAAAGGGTCTGTTAGATATATTCTACTTTATAGAAAATACTAAAAACTACCTAAACACATGTTTAGCTATATGCTTGTTCATGTAAAATTTTAAAGTTTGTCTTCTCTCGAAAGCGAAAATAGAAGATGCAAATCTAGTACGTAAAATTTTTTTTCCTCCGATTTTTTAAGCAATTTACTCCTTAATCGAGTTTCAGTACTCCGAACACTGTTCGCTACATTTGTACTATTTTATAAACCTCAAGCCGCAGTGGGGACAGCAATAGTTGGTGATGTGGTTAAGTTCAATTTGAGATGGTTGCTTTTCGTCACATATATGCGTGGAACATTTACTTAACTTTTTCTTATAATATTTCTCATAATAAGCTAATAGCTCATTTTTATGGGATTTTGCCACATCTTCTTTGTCTGCTATTCGTACTGTTTTTTCATGGCGTTACAGAAATGCTCAGGCGAAAACTTCTTTTCTTTCATTCTTGAAATCTACGTATCGTCGGTGATACTGCAAAACGGTCTATGTCCATTAGTACCTTTGACAATTAGCTGGTCTCTTGCACCAGAATGCATCTGCTAATCATTACACCCTAATAAACGAATCACAAAACTATCTACCTTTGGCAGATAACAGATCAATTAAGCACCAGAGATAATAAGTGACATACAAGTAACATACATACATATATAAGAGACGTTTTGCAGTATCAGTGAGTTGAACATATAAAGAAGATTCCACTGATCTAAACAATAAACAATGAATTATCTTTTTTTGTGGTATATTAAAGATGCTATATAGATATTAAAAATGAATGAAACAAATCCTTTATTCAAAGGGACTATATGGCATACCGTCTTCAAAAGAGTCACAACTCAAAATTAGGCATTTTTGAGATTATGCGCTAAAAATGTACACAGAGCAAAAGCCGGAGCCAACTATTTGTTATAATTTGTTTAAAAAAAAAAACCTAAGCCGCTCTAGCCCATATACTTATCATGTGCTAAGAAATAGTTTTTCGTATTTTCTGACAAACTTATTATTTTGAGTTTGACTCAATTGATATAATGTATATATATATATTATTTTTTTTTAAATCATTATATTTGTTGCCTTTAAAAATTACGTGCTCAAATGATGCTGACCTGCACAAGAATAATCTTTATTAATATTTGCACTTTCACTTTTATGTGGTAGTATACTTACTTGTAAGTATGCAACGGCTGCACTTCACCTAGCACGCAAAACTTACCTGCACCGGCTGCTGTAAAACGCAGGTTATTGAATAAAATGTTTGAATGACTCCGAAACTCTGCAAAGAAATATGTAACTTATTGTTTTAATTCAAAATAGTTTTATTATTTTTTTTTCTTTTGCCATACCTACTGGAATTTGCGCAATAAAAAAAAAACTATTTGCACGAAACAATCGATGAAAATATCGGCAGTGTTGCCTGTTGAACTTTTTATACCAAGACAATATTTCTCCTTGTATTTTAGTAGTAGTTTCTATAAATCAAAAAAGAAAGCAACACAGGCTAAGGCAGAATGCGGGAGCGAGACAACTGCCAGGTTATCCAACCTTGTATTATTGGATCATGTGAATGCACCTTGTATAAATACGAGTACAATTTAGATTTTATCGATTTAATTTCTATCATCTTCGTGGCTTTCGTCGCTTTTAACTAAAAATAAAAATTTAGATATTCATAGTAGAACCACCGATTAGTAAAACTATCCAGACAGCAAATATTTTAAGCTTTCAGAAACTCCGCAATTGGCCAGACAGGAAATTCATACTTTTTGTTACATTAAAGTTAAAATCATGGCGTGCCGCCCAAAACAAAAATTACCACATACTAATCCACCGCAATTTTATCAAACAAATTAATCAGATTAATCCGCAAAGTCGAAACTTTAGACTTTTCTTAAGCGAACCTCAGTGGATAGAGATAGGGAATTTGAATATGTAAAACCGACATGAATACCCATGAAACATGCAACAAGATTCGTTTATTTCTGGTTAAGTCCAGAATAGAAGGTGCAAGGGCGCATGTTTACCGTCGCTTAAATGCATACCCGCCTACAAGTAAATCTACATCTATATGTATTTATGTACATATGTGTATGCATAAATGGCGATGTACATAGGAATTATTGTAGCTCATAGTTGCTTTAGTATTTATTAGCCATAAACCTTCCATTCTAATGGCGTATAAATTGAGCACTTTAGAGTGAACACGCCAAAGATGTGGGCTGGCAATAAATATTTTACATGCGCCGTAACTAATACATACATACATATGAATATGTATGTATGTAAATGTATGCAATTATCTTTATGCACGTGTGCGCATCATCGAAAAAGTTATCCATATGGATTACATATGTATGTATGTATGTATGTACAATTGAACTAAGTATCGATTACACCCACTTCTGATGACCAGTACGGAAAAAATCATTTAGCGCTTCGTTTGGCTTAAAATTGAACGGCAGCAACCACCTTCTAAGTCGCCTGGCATTAATTGTTGTTTAAAAATGCGTACATACATATCGTCGTTTAAAATACAAAACCGCATATCGTCGTTCTGGGAAACCGCGTAACTGACATTTTTTGCCAATAATTGGATTTGGATCCTTATCCATTCGTCCTGAAATATACTAGCCAGAAATGCGATTGCTTAAGCTTGATAAAAAAGAGAACTAGTTTGAAATATGAGTGTTTTTGCTCACTCTCTCTAAAAAAATAATTTAATGCAACCTCACATACGCAGTTTTGCTTTTTTTGATACGCGGTTTTGTACTTTACATTGGATACTGGATACTTCCCAGGTACCCTTTGAAAGGCTTTCTTTCGAGTCTACGGAAAATCGAAATTTTATGTTGCTGCTATGCCCTTTCCTATAAAGAGCCAGTAAATGGCAGATTACACATAATTTATGAAAATCTCAAATTTTCTCAGTTAGTCAATAGCTCCTACCGTCCCATCAGTTAAGGCCGGTCGCGGTGGGTGTACCGTCACTCAGGTGTGCCAGGTGTGTTAAATTGGCAAACTGAAAAAGTATTTTAAGAAAGCTGCCGTTTTGATATGTCAAAATATACTATGATAGCTATTCAAAAACAAAATGGCAGACGACTACTGTGGTTATAACAACGCGTCAGTCACGTCGAAAATTAGACAAAAAAAAAAATTTGAAAAGTATTTTATGAAACTTGAAATTTTTATATGAACAAGCTTACCCCGCGAACTTCGTCCCGCCCAAAATTAATTTTTGTATTGAAATATTTGGTCCAACGTTTTCGCCAGCAATTCACGTTCACGTTTGGTTTTGTGGTCCACAGAAGGCATATCTCCATTACCGTCTTAAATAACCTGATGAAAGCGTTATACCGAGAAGAAGTGCTTGCGGCTCGACAGTGAATCGTTCTTGAATCTGTATAGTCTAGTTGGTGGAAGTTTCCAAACTGGTGAGTATCATTGATCCACATTCTTATTAGTCAACGTAAAGCAAGGACCGCAGGGTCGAGGTGCAGGTATGGTATTTTCAGGGATTGAAGTCAGGAGTCCAAGCCTTAATTTAAGCCTAAGTGGAATTTTGGTTAATTGCGGTAGGTACTTAAACTTCCCAAAATCAGTTTTTCCTGTTCAACAAATAACTATAAGTGACCATCAAGCAAAAGTGCAGGAATTTACAGGGATAGTTGCCGAGATTTTCTTTCTTTAATCTAAGCCTAAGTGGGAGGTTCTACCACCCTTTGTTGCTTTGCTAGAGCTTCTCAAATATTGCAAAAAACGCTATTTGTTGACACTTTGACCTCGTTTTTCTTAAAATCTGGAGCTGATGGAAACTTTATGCTTACGTCAAAAATAGCGCTAAAATTAGCTGCATCAAATTTGTTTCTATTTTCGTTGGCATGTATAAAAAAAGGCAAAATAAAATAACGAAATAGGCTGGAAAAGGCGAAATAAAATAGCGAAAAAGGCACTAGGTATTGCAAAAAAAAAAGAAGCCAAATAAGGCACTAAAAAAAGACAGAAAATACGAAGAACAATCAAAAAATACATTTATTTTAGAAATGTTTATATTACAAGTAAAAAGAGAAAAACTATGAATTAGTTTCATTATATGAAAAATGTGTACTTTGAATCTTTGACTATTTTATCCTTTCGGGTTTCTAACTCATAAAACTTTAATCTGTATAGTTGTGGTAACATTGAACCAGAAGATGCATTTTGAAATCTTTCTGCCAGCGATCATTCATTCGGTTTTCGGGAAGAAAAGCCTTGAATGTACTAAATGTGCTCTCGACGTAAGTTGATACAAGTGGAGCCCAATTTAAATATGGAACGTTTGAAACGTTCATATTATCAGGAATAAGGGCGTTTTCCTCGACCTTCACAATTTTTCCTACACCCCATTTTGTCTCCAAAAAAAAGGCAACATCAAATGTGTATATATGGAATCAGGGAAAGCTAAATCGTGGACATTCTTAATCGAATATACTCTATCTCTTTAGCAGAAAAAAAGGCAATTTCCATAAAATCCGTTCCCTGGTTATGACATACTAATACTACTACACATACATACATACATATCGTCGTTTAAAGTACAAAACCGCACCAAAATGCAAAACCGCGTATGTGAATTATGTAAATTATCTTCTAGAGAGTAAAAACACTCATATTTCAAAATGGTTCTATTTTTTTTAAAAAGCAATCGCATTTCTGGCCAGTATATTTCAGGACGAATGGATAAGGATTGAGCCAAGCGCTTGTGTGAGCAAATCCAATTTATTTTTATTTCTAGTATTCACACTAAAGCCAGCTACAAACCTAGGTTGTTAGCATATTTAAATTAATGGTAATAATATTTACGATCCCGAAATCCCGGGATTCACAAAATGGTCCGGAATTGCATGCCTTAGTAGATACTCTCTCTTGGTTAAAATGNTAAAAAGCAATCGCATTTCTGGCCAGTATATTTCAGGACGAATGGATAAGGATTGAGCCAAGCGCTTGTGTGAGCAAATCCAATTTATTTTTATTTCTAGTATTCACACTAAAGCCAGCTACAAACCTAGGTTGTTAGCATATTTAAATTAATGGTAATAATATTTACGATCCCGAAATCCCGGGATTCACAAAATGGTCCGGAATTGCATGCCTTAGTAGATACTCTCTCTTGGTTAAAATGTGTAGAGGAAGCAAATCTAGAAGCCGGGCTTGTTTGGAGAATAATTCCCAGATATAAGCAGTTGATGTCAAATATTTTTCGTCATTTGCTTTTAGTATATTATGGAGCCCTTAAATAACTTACTAAATATGCAGTAATAGGTTGAAGCTAAAATTCCTGGTCTTCACGAAAGGTATGAAGCGTTCATCACTTACCGAATACAGTGCTGTCCTTGCTTGTTTTAAGCAATTTACTACTCGCACAGTTTGAACTACATACTTCTGTATGCAGTTATGAGATAATTATAAAAAATGCGACATTGCATACGTACGCGTGTATGCCAGGCACATTTGAAGTGACCCTTCCTTCATACATACTATGTAACTGCATTATGAGTTCAATACCTAAAAGCGTCCAGCAACGGAAGTCAACGAGCCGCTACTCCTTCATACATATATCCTAAAGGGTTATTGTTAATTTGTTTTAGTTTCATAAGAATGAATTCCTTAATAATGTTTGCTCATCGGTATGTTGCATATGTAAAATGTTTGTATTTACATTTGTTCACATGTGCGATTAACCGAGATAAGCTAGTAATTAATAGAGCATAAAGTCGTTTTAAATATTATGAATATTTTTATATCCCGTTGCATGCATATCCGCTCAACGGTTAATTGTTCATGTTTGTTACAGAAATTTAAATTGCAAAAGGGTTCAAGTCATGTGTCCTCATATCGCACACGGTCTTCAAAAGTGTATTAACTCGAAATTACACATTTGTTAAAAAACTCGAAAAGCCATTTGTAATCGCGTCTCTATCTCTGGCTGTCTGAAAAGTTTTAAAGCCAAAAACTGATAAATAAAACTTTGAATTTAGGTGATGGATGGAGTCTAGATATGTGTGAAATTTTGCGCCCAATCGGAACATGCTTTCTCGTGCCGAAAGTACCCTCAAGTTTAAAAAAATTAAAGTTGTTCGAAAAAATTTGATATTTTCTGCTTTAGCTTACGACTGATTCCATAGTATAAATTTATAAATTTACCATCAGATGAAGAATTTTGATTTTTGACCTTTGACCTTTCATATTTAAAACTTATTTGTTTAGCACAGTCTATAATTCAAAACGACCACGGAGCAGTATTACGGATTTCTGGAGAACCGTAAGCATTTGGTAATGGGACAGAAAAAGAAAAGAGTTAATTAACTAACTGACAATGTGTTTATCAGTACCTATATCATCTAAAAAAAGCAACCCATTGGAAGTGTGGGAGGATTCAAAATCAATGTTTCCACAGTTATATGAGGAAGCTCGCATATTTTTGGTAGTTCTTGCATCGTCAGTTCCTTGTGAACGATTGTTCTCTAAAGTGGGAGCCACAATAATACAAGACCGAAACCGTCTCTCTAGCAAGCACATTGAACAACTTTTGTTTTAAGGCAACGTGCCACAAAATGTATTTTTTAATTAATATTTACAAAAATGGTTTTTATTTTCATGTAAATATGTAAACTAATTTAGGAAACAAACATAAGATTTAAGCTCCTTAACTTGTACCAGAATAAAAAATTTAAGTTTTTAAAGATAAGTGCTTTTAATATTACTTTAGTATAATAAAATAAAATTAGTGTAAAGATACTAGAAACCGAGTAAGTAAGTATCGATGCTTTCCATCCGATACTTAATCGAGTAGCAATACTTTCTGGTGATACTAGAAGCGAGTAAAGTTATCGATACTTTAGGGGTATCGTTTGATCCCTAAGTAATAGTGATTTGCAAAACAAAGCTGTCCATAAGTAGAATGGAATAAAAATTCGTAGAACAAATAGGCTAAGGCGTAGCAAGGTAGCAAACTATGAAAACAAAAAATAACAAATTTACTAAGGTCGAATATCCGAAGATACCAAGCTTTTCCAGTAACCAGCGTTCCATTCATCTATAATTTTTATATCTGCGTGAAGGTTAAAAGTCACAACAGCTTGGTGAGGATTTAAAACCTAAATGAGACATTCTTTTTCATATCGGACACCAAATTTGGTATCACACTTTCGATTGGCTTAAAATTTTTTCATGGGTTCTATACATGGTGTAATGAACTGAAGGTGGCGCATTCCCGTAACCGCTACTTTGGTTTCGCCGACTTTGACGTTTATGGCAATACGTAAACAAACTTTTTGTTTATTTAGAAACAAGTGCAAACGTATTGTGTACTTTCTAGTGAAAAATCGAAGTAATTCGTGCGTTCTAAAGTAAAAAACGTTTTATTTGTAATAAAAACTTTATAAAAATGTCGTGTCGTGTGTTAAATTGCAGCAGCCGTAGGGGTAAAGCCCCCAAATCCTGTTTTTTTTTGTTTCCCCGCGACGACGCCTTGGCCAGAAAGTAGGTAGAGTTCAGCCGGCAGGAGAAGCCATACCATTTAGTCAGCAGCGTAATATGCATGAAGCACTTTACGGATAAGGATTTCATGAGTAAATATCATTTACTTTCATTTCTTATATATGTCGATATCTAATAAAGGTCTTAGGAATTGCTAGTCGACCATCGCTTCGCCGCGACGCCATGCCAACCATTTTTGAGTGGGAAATAGATCCTGCTGCGGTGTGTGAGTCACAAAATGACAGCGTTGAGGAGGTCATTGAGCTACAAAATTGTGAAGGTAGCAAATATTATACTATAAATATTATAACTGCCCTTATATTATGAGCATACGTCTTGTTTAAAGTACATTTAAATGACACTTTAACTAAAAGGAAATTTTTACAAAAGGAACTTTAAGTGTTTCATTATGAAATCGGCCCTAAGTGCGGCCTATTCAGGAAGGCGTTCTCTGCAAAAGGTGTTCAGCCCCTTTTATTTGGCAACACAGAAAGAAGAATTCTACGTAGTGAGGGTTATAATCCTTAAGCGCGGCCGAAGACCGCCTACGCAGAAAGGAATTCTACGCAAAAATACNTTAATTATCCATTTAATTCTACAACTCAATCTTATAACAAATAAGGTTATTAAAAAATGGTTTGTATATATTTCTTTAGAATGGCCGACTTCCAAAACGTCAACTGCTTTGCATACGTCCAAAGCATAAGGTTCCATAACGCCGAACTACAAAATATTGACAATTATACTGTTCCAAAACGCATCGCTCGAGCAATCAACGCAGAAACAAAGCTGATGCTTCGTTTGATATTGGTTAGCATTGGTGTTTTAGAAATGGAAAATTTAGAAAAATTTTTCATTGCTATATTGAATATTTAAAATACGCAATGTATATGGTTGCAATGTGTCGCAACTCTGCATATACAAACAGTTTGAATGGATCGAAGATCAAAGATCAAAGATCAAAGAACCAAGATCAAAGAACCAAGATCAAAGAACCAAGATCAAAGATCAAAGATCAGAGATAAAGATGAGTAGACTGTTATGATAGACCTATAATTCTCGCAGGAGATTTCAATGTCAACTTTTCGCTGGCCAAATATGATAAATGACAAAATTTTTCATGGAAGAGATGATCAAACAACCAAAACAGGAAATATCAATAATATTGAAATAAAACATTTCATATCTTCACTTTAGTTTCCACAATCCATTAGTTAATATTATAATATTTTTTTCTCAAATAAAAACTAATCTTAGCAGTGGGTTATAAAAAATTAAAGCTCGTTAAAAAAATTAAAATAAATATATATTTTGTATATTAGAAAATATGTACATATCTTTGTATGTATATCGCACATTTCTTCCTTTCTGGATATTCCTCTATTAAGTTTCACTTCTTCTGCACTTAGGGACTACGCGCACTGATTTTGTTTTTAATAAAAACATACGATTTTTATTTACATTAAGTATTTGACAGATGATATATTGAAAATTATATCAAACTGCAAAGAAATTTAGTGTGGACTTAATTTGGACTAAAAATATACCCCGTTAAGACCACTTAAACGAATTTTTCTGTAAACAAATCTATTTACCTAAAGAAACTAAAAATCAGCTCGTTTTGTTCATACACCGTGAATAACCCTGTTGCGTCGATGCATAAGGTTGGTACTACTTATTAATTTGGTTTCATGCGAAGCATATTAGCCTTAAGTTTTGTAAAGTTATGTTACATTTAAGAAGTTGTCCGAAGTTATGCGAAGTTGGCATAATCAGACCTTTATCGTGTACGCTTAATTTTTATTTTCATTCTGAGCATTTTGGTATATACATATGTACATACATACATACATAGCACGTTGGAGAGCATATTCTATCATTCTTGCATATATAGGCTGTTATAAACAACTGTTATGAGTACAAAGTTATAATACCCTTGTGGACAAGTGCTCTTGTCTATATACATAAATAAAGCGAGAAAGAAAATTTTCAACTTTCAATTGTTTTCTTGCACAAAATATAAGTATGTATTAACAAAAATCTACCAATATGAAAATTAAATCGAATTTTTTCTACCAATTTTGCTAGTAATTATACCCGGTTATGATGGTAGGTCTATCGACAACTTGAGCCTCCCAGCCATGCCAATGCTGGATTAAAATTGTGGACAGAAATTTCAAGATGCAACACCAGTCAGCAGTCATTACCATCATTAATGTCGGCGTAGCGATATCATTATCATGTCAAAAATGGAGACCGGACGAAACTTCTCAGAAATGCATTAGTTATGTTACAAATATGGTCTAATAATTCATGCCTCATAATGTAATTACGAAAGCGCTTACAAAAGCAGCACTTGCAACTGCAACCTCCGCTGCGCTTGTGTGCCACCCCATGAATTCGATTGTTGCTTCTCTAGCTGCCACAAAATAGTACTCGCACACAGAGGCGCATCCAGAGTAAAAGTTTGGAGGGGAACTTTTAGAATAATGTACCTCTTTCAACGTTTGTGTTGGTAAATATAAACTTAATTTTTTTTTGCATTTATGTACTTATGTAAATAAAATTTCACTTTGATACTGAAACTGATGCGGTGGTTGCCCATATTGAAAAATATTTCATTCACTTCTGGCTTTATTTACTTCAATGTCGTCATTTCTATTGAGGAAGGTCAGACCGTTAATCCGTCTTCGTGCATTGTTGTTCTTAGCCAAGTTTTGATGCGACGGAAAGAATACCCTTTAGCGATAGTACGAAGTAAACTCCTACTCATAGAGCCATTTTCTCATCTAACCTTTAGATTACCGGCCACTTTATCGTCTCGACATATAGTTTTCGTTTTCTCATCAGCGCACTAATTTCTCGAATCGATAAATTGTTGCTCACCCGATGCAACCTTTAAAAATTTGTACCCAACTTTAAAATTTGGTTTGGTTTTGGTTCATGAGTCAGATATACTAGATATTTTAACCAAGGTTTTGGTTTTGGCTAACAATTGCTCTTGATCTATACTTGCTTACGTTGCATTGCCACCTTTGAAATTTTATGACGAATGTAGTGAAGTTTCACTCTCGCAAAATGTAGTGAAGCTTCACTCCACCATAACAAATTAACAACAAATTTATTTTTACCGGTAAGATAAGAAAACGAAAACACTTTAAAGTGAGGAACAATTTACATATCTGCCCTGTGAGTAAAGGCAACTTTACTGCTAACATCAGAAAATAGCCCTTAGTAAAGTATTTATAGTCGGATATATTTGTGGTCATAAGCAATAATCGCCTATTTCGAAAAACCTGAATTCAAGAAAAAACGCTTGAAAGATTTGGATTGTAATGTTAACCTTATGGGGAAACCAAAATATTTTCATCTATAACTTTTTGAATAGCCTAGGTAAAGAGATGGGAGTTTCACATACACATGGAATAGTAGTTGCAGAAAACGATAGCATATATAACTCAATTATTTCTTAACTCGACTTAGGCGGTTATGGCTTATGACCACAGATATTACCTTTGACACGATATGTAAGGGCCAATTTCACAGTGCGTAGTTAACTCAGAATCGACAGTTAACTAGAACTACAAAATTCTGTAGTTAACTCCCGATTCTGAGTTAGCTACGCATCTGAGTACCGGATTTAATTTTCAGTTTCCATTGCTGCTACTAAAGCGCTAATTGCACTCTCCGTGCCAATTTTCGTTGCTGATCATTCCATGCGAGGGTGATTGAAAGGGTTTTTCCAAACCCGAGTTAGCCGATTTTTCCAAAATTTTTTGCTTGTTTGTTTGTTACAAATACAATCTGATACAATAGGGATTTTTCCTACTGTATATCTCTGGAAGTACTTGTAGTAGAGTACTGGAACTTGGTATGGAGATTTAAAAAATTAATACCAAAATCGTGGGCGTTAGAAAAGCTAAGAATTTAATTTTTTGTGGGAAAGTATTTTTTAGTTGTTTATAAAATTCTATTTTTCACTTGCGTTTTCGAAGTAGTACTCGGTAGCATCAAAAAACGGTGCGGATTCGATCTGATGAAATCGCACAGGTGTGTGGATGGCTTTAACGCTACAAACAGAAATTTCATATACTCACCGAAGCAGTTGAGGGCAAACTAGTATTATATATATTTGGAAAATCGGAGTAGCTTCGCTCGCATATGATTACAACTATATACATGTATACATATCTCGGTAACCACTTTACCAATTTCTATCTTTACTTGGCGCGGTTCTTGACCTTGGCCCAGCATTTACCTAAGAATGAGAGTTTGTGAAATTGGACTATAAGTGCGCCTACATTCTATATACCGCTAATTTACACAAATACGAAATCTGCGTCAAATCAGTGCTACAAATGCTAATTTATTCAAAACGTTTGCTGCAATAATTACTTGGTGGTATTATACTACTTGCCACGTAAAACGAAGATGTTGAAAATGGTTTATTTATTTTAGAAATACGAATACTTTTATATTTTGTGATTTAAGGTTTCGAAGTTGATACTCACAACAATCTCCTAACAAGGAAGACGACTATTATGGATTTTTGGTAAAATGGCATGGCACCACTTACTTATGAATACATAAGTTTAGCCCGGTAACTGCTTTAGAGATTTCTACCGAACGTGGTCTAACTGAACATATTATCGAAAAATAATGATTGTTTGAAATAGGGGGAAACCCACCCCTGCCACGGAAGTTTTCGGAAAGGTGAAAAAACCCCGGGTATTTAAATTTCGGCTTGAGCCGAACTTATACTTCTGTACTTGTTAAAAGTTAACAGAATTTTAATATTTCTTCAAATATTAGTAGCACACCTAGCTTATCAGAAATCAAAGAAATGTTTCCAATTTTTCCACTTATTTCGAGGGGTGGACGTTCCCCTCTCGCCCACCGTGGGTCCGCGCCTGCGCGCAAACTCGTGCGAAAATCTAATGCCAAATGTATGTAGTGTGAGCGTCTCAGAAAAGTCTTTTTTGTACTAAACTTTTTATATTATTCATTGTTGTAGTTAGCATTTTTTCCATGCATGAGCAGACTATGCGCGAATTTATGAACATCTGGAAGTCGGACGCCAAGTAGCAGCTCCAACACAAGTGTTGCCAGAAAAAACTTTCGTTTGGAGCTAAATCGGCCGGAAAAAAGAGCTAAATAATA
>NW_016169360.1:0-17576 GCF_001687245.7 Rhagoletis zephyria
AAGCGCACAGCAGTCAAACCGGAGCTGAAAATGAGTTTTCACAATAGCTATTTTTTTTTTATGATTGTAAAAAACTAAGTGAAAGGTGCAAATGAAGAAAATCAACTTAGGAGAGCATGTACAGCCAGCCTGTGAGCAGGCCAGCAACAAGGCAAATGGCGGCAAAAAAAAGAAACTCACGAACATAAATTTCTCTATGTCCCTACATGCACTCCAGTGCTGGAAGGAACTCTTCAAGAAATCACGACAACTTAAAGTAACCGCACGACGAATCGCCATGGCATGGCATGCAAGAAAATTTAATGCGAACAACATGAAAGACGAAATAGCGACATGACCACCCCCACCCACTCAGACAGCCGTCCTTCCGTTTCGAGCAAGTCAGTCTGCAGGTCCAGAGAAACATGCCAAGCTGAGGCGCATACACATACACATACATATACACAAATAGTAAGTACAAGCATACTACACTCGCCCGCCGCCCATTCATCCACATGGACACAATTTGGCTGTCGCGCCGGAAAATGGTGGGCGCGATAGAACATTTTTATGCTAATTCCGTTTTCAGTTTTTGGCGAAAGAGACGAAGGTAGCGCGCGGTAGTGCTGCTAAACAGTCAAATCAAAATGGCGTTTTCTATGTGGTTGCGGTTGGAGAAAGTATGGATTTTTAGCGCACACTCATACATACACATTTAGTCACCTTGCAAGCAGGCGGGCGACAGGCGAACTGTTTAGTTAAATGGAGTGTTGTTGTTGTTGTTGGTGGCTGGTTTTGCAGCGGGTCAACCATTTGCTGTTGTGGTTCACGGTTGTAAAGGTTATGCAAAATAAGGTCAACATATGCCAAGCACTCAGCCAGGTTATTTCTTACCTACTATGTATGTATAAATATTGTGCACAGTTTTTTTTAATGCATCTGCTAGGCAAAAAAAAATCGGCTGAATAGAAGTGGAGCATTTGAAATATACACATACATACATAATTTTTTTAGTCATACATACTACTTAAATTTCAAAGTTTTTGTTAACTCTGTTGAAACATCGAGACTTGAGCACTTCATTGTCAGCGCAAGCTGGTGGAAAGTTATCTACAGACTTTGGAACAAGCGTCATGCTCATATGTTGCTTTCATGCATTCACTTTTCAATATTGCAGGTTTATACTTTTCAGTTATTTATGTTTTTAGTTTCCTATGGCCGCAGCTTTCGTGTTAAACGGTCGTAAATATAGCGTTTTTCCAGAGTTTACTTATAAAAATAAATTCTTAAAATAAGCTTAATATGCTTTTACATCGCTTTTGTAAGTGATGACGTCCGTGATAGCAGTTTTTTCTAGCTCGTAAATAAAAAAGGCGCTCTCGTATAAAAAAGTAAAATTTTCATCAGATTTGTCAATTTTACTAAGAAATTTAAAAGAATCTTATGACATTAAACGAGCAATATATCCATAGCGTTCTCGGAAACGGCTCTAACGATTTTAGTTAAATTTTGTACACAGCTAATATTTTGGATTCTAAGGTTAGCTGAATAGGCAAAGTCTCGTATAAGGTTGCCACCTATTCGAAATTAGTTACAAATTAATTAAAAAATCATATTATGGGTACCAAATAGAAGGTATTTTAAATATCCCTAATTCAAAATTGTTTTAGTAGGGTTGCCACCTATTTTGAATCACATAGTTATTTAACTTTTTGTTTAGAAAAAAAGGTAAAATATTACTATTCATGGGTACCAAGATAAGGTTCTTAAACAACGCTTTCTCTATATAGAAAATGTTATCCCTTAGGATAATAGTATAAGGTTGCCACTTATTTTCGATTCTACAAAATTTAGCTAAAACATCGCAACATGGATATCAAAAGAAAGGTATTGTTGAGAACTTTGGGCATGAAATATTATACACACTACATATATGCTTAAGATGTGTACAATTCATTCCAGCGTATTCCGGAATAGGGTTGCCACCTAAATTTTGGAGTAAGAAGTTTTCTTAATAGATATCGAAATCCAATTTCATTTTTATTTTCAAAACATTTCTTTAAAGCTATACAAATCTTGAAAACTTTAAAGAGTATATGCACGACGGGCAAATCTCGGTCAACCTGGTAATAGTTATAAATACATACACACACATTTAAAGCGCGGTTATCATACAGGCAGAAGAAATATTGAGCAGCCCCAAAGTCCTCCGAAGTTCCGAAGGTATTAAGTCCAATGTGCATGCAATCAAAATGTATGTACATTAGGCTGGTCCAAAAAAGTAAAATCATAATTTTGATGCTCTCGCGCCCCTGGGATTGTTCTATATCGAAAAAATATACCCCAATTTTTTTTTATTTTAAAATCAAAAAATATTTAGAGTTCGCTCAAAGCGCTCAAAGTTTTCCATGTATTTTATATGAAAAAAAAACTTTTCGTAGAAATGGTATATAATTCTTTAAAATCGATATTTTTCGATCGGAAAACTCTACTTCTCTGCAGGGGATGCCCCATAATAAAAATTCCCACTTTACTTTTTCACATGCATTTTTGGACCGCCCTTATGTACATACATAAACATATAATATAAAAGAGGCTGTTTTAGTTGAATCTCATTTGTATTTATCGTGGCACTATAGCAGGTGTGGCAAACACCAAACCACTAGGAGCCGCATATAGATGCTCTAAAAACTACTAAATCTAAAAGGTCAATGTTTAAAAATTAATTTTATTCCGTTAAAACCGCACTGCTTATAGTTATGTATTTGACTACGACAGTTGTATAGAAGTTCGAACGATGATAACCGATTACATTTGACCCAAATGACGCTATGCACGTGAATGGCATGTGGTTCCAGCGGGACGACGCTATGTGTCACAAAGCGAACGAAACGATTAACATGCCATTTGGGTACACAACCACCGGACGTGTACGGGACAGAGCTTTGTCTGCCTCTGGAGCAGGCTTAACTCGTAACCGAGGAGTGGTAACGCACATTCGCCCAACGAGTGCCTGGTATGCAAAGAGTCACGACATGAGCGCGGCACCTTTTTGCATGCTCGCAAAACTCCACACAGCTAACGCCCTTGCCTTTATGGACGGACTCCAGTTGCGCATTTCCTGCGCCTCCCGTTAGCTGAGCCTGACTACAATGTTTGATGGACAAGCCGAACTAGGCGGGGTTGAGTAGCCGCTACAAAAACAATAACATGAACATTCTGTACGAAAAAATTGAGAGTATGGCTCTCACCACGAGATGACTCGAGGAAGCTAGAATGCATGATACAAATATTTAAAGGTAGTTTCACTTCTTCTTCTTATCCGCCATTGCCCCCATTTGACGTAAACTGTGCTTTTGACGGTTTCTTTTAAATTGAAGCTACCATATTCTTTGAAGAAACTAAAAAATGGTTTTTTACTTCAAAAACAATTATTACAAGGAATATATTTTGAGCATCATTTTATAGCGAGCTATTAGTGGTTTATTTCTAAAATTAATTATAAAGTGGAAGGCTAGTAAAATACTCCTATTACATTGCGTAATGCACATGGATAATGTATTTGTTTATGCAATTATTTTCATCATTATTTAGTACGAATAGCTGCATATTTCGGGATGGCCACGTGCATGGTAACTTCACCAAGGTGTTGTTTGCTTGTTCCAACCACTTTTCGGCGGAAAATTTTCAGCCTCCGGACGGATGTGTCCAATCTAAGCGAAACGCTGCACCAGCAGCAGTAGAGCGAGTAGTTTATCTGTCTATAAACCATGGAGTAGTGTAGGCAAGCCTGACATTGTTAAAGGCGCCTTGCTCTATATTCTCAAGAACCTCGTGCAGGGCTGTTTCAACCGACCCACCTTTGCGGTAGGCATGTTGGGCCTCGCTGAAATTCTCAGGAATAAGGCGTCGCGTGATCTGCAATGACTGAGAGGCTGACTATTGCAGTACTATGGCCCGTCTTCCCTGCTTTAGGAATGAAGACCACAGTTACCTCCCTCCGTGGCTTTGGAATATAGCTATGGAGCAGACTCCTCCTATAGATAGTCATTAGCCAGGGAGTTGTCGTGCCGCTTTCTCGTTGTATCATGGCTGAAATTATTCCACTCGGACCCAGAAAGGTTTAGTGTTGGAAGGATCTGATGGCCCAAGCTACTTTGCCTTGCCTACGGCTACTATGGAATTCTGTTATAGGAGTGACTGTGTCCCCTGCGCTACCGCACCCCAGCTGAGTTTTTGACAAAATTTGGACCTTCTTTGCCCTCTGCATATCTTTCTGGAACGCATTGAAGTTGCGACGATATTTGGGGCGTCTTTTTAAGGTGGCTTAGTACAATTTTGAAATCGGAAATAACTTCACTGACTCGTTCATATGTACATATATACGTACATACATATATTAAACAAGATTAATGTTTATACATTAAAGCTACCACGCCCAAAAATCATTATTATTACTATCATATTTCCCAACATACAAAAGGCACACTTTATGAATTTTTAATAAACTACAAGCGAGCAGCTTTAACACTTTATTACAAACGAAATAAATTAATTGATGACAGCAACAATGCCATACCGTGTGTGTAACCACCCATAATGAGCCATTGAATGTTACTTTATATGAGTATAACCCTTACATGTAATATGGCTAACCCTTTAACAATGAAAAGCAAAGAGTTGAATAGTAAATAGTTTCTCACAAAAGTCAACTGAAAAATTTCTAGATCACGTGCGCCAGATTTAAAGCAAGGCAAAATCAAAAAAAAATAAATAAATGAAACAGCGTACAATAAAAATATGATAATTTCACTTTCGAAAGAATGAAGAGAACACATTTTGGCATAGACACAAGCGAGGCAATTCGGGACACACCCCTTAAAAAGAGTACCGGTTAGACCGGCGCTAGAGCTAACTGTTAAAGGGATAATTTAACGAAACACCTTGTCTGGCCGGCGCGCGCGTCACTACAAGCGCATGTAGGGGAATATAGACACACACACACACACACACAAATCAACAGCAGGGAATTTTATACAGGATCCTGATCTGCAAGGGTAACTCGTGTAATTTGTAGCTGCGCTACACCCAACTATAATTAATTCAAAGGTGTTTTTTTGGGGGGGATACCCCTTAGAGTGGCGGATAGACAAGGCGCTTGCGAAAGACAATGACTTTTGAGTGATAAAAATCACACACTCGCCTTGATTGCAACAAAACGCGATTTTCACTAGCATTTTGGCCTACACTTTTTTTTAGCTACACTTTTTTTCAGCTGCCCCCATTAACATAAGTAAGTATGTATGTATACATGCATGTAAATGCGCTGTATTGCACGGCACGAATTTTCCATAATAACATGCTGCAAGTGAATTTTAAGTAGCTTTTCTACTAAATTTCCAACACATATATACTTACACACAAACATATGTAAAAAACCATAGCTAGCTCCTATAAAAAAATTAGTTTTCTTTTGCATCGGGGTAAACTCCCCTTCGCTGCAGCCACCACACCAAAGTTATTGCGCATATTTTTCCAAAGTTGTGCACGTGCACACTTGACAGCCGCTTGACATTTAAGTTGTCACTTTGGAGCGTGTTCAAAATCGTGTGTGTGTGTGTGTTGGCGTGCGTGCGCCAATTTAATCTCAACACCTGCATCTTTATGCTTTTGTGAATTTAAAAGCGATATGCACTGCTCTACTAAGTCATTCAACTAAGTACACAAACATAAAGCTAATACATACATATATACATAAATAACACACATTCAGAAATGTAACTTTGAATCACTTACCAGAGCTGGCGAGTCGACTGCTGGTTGCCCCAAACATTTGATATGGATCTGTAAAAATTAAAATAAATAAATATTTGTAGTTGGCATTTAATTTGCATATTTTGTGCATTTCCATATGTACATTTGTGGCTGTTTGGAATAAAACATTTTGTTAGGCTTAAAATATGTCGTATGTTAAAAATAAAATGTTAAATATTTCGAGATTGATATCGCTTGGCCCAATGTGTGTGTACCTATGTATGTCCTAGGTAAGGTTAGGTTTGGTGGCAGCCCAATGTAACCGGACAGTTTGAGATTGTCCTTTGTGATACCACTGTTCTGAACGGCACTCTATACTTTATCGATAAAACGCGCCGAGCTGATTACAAATTTGGCTAATCTAAATGCACCAGAACTCCTCGGGACCATTTAGAATGTGAGAGCCAAAATACTTCAACCTTAGCCTCGCAAATGCTGGGCACCTAAGAAGGTAGTGTTGAGGTGATTTCACCTCGTCATCTTCCAGGCAACTGCGACATACGGGGTCCTTACTGCGTGAATACCGATTGGACAGTGAACCGTTAAAATCCCCAGGAGAAATAATAATTGTGGCTTTGTGAGTGTGAAAATTGCGCCCGACCGCCCCCGGTCCACCCATGGCTAGAAGGAACTTGCGAACGTGCATGTCGTAGTTTTCGCACAGATCTCTCTGAGCTGGCATAAGGCCCATCTATCCAAGAGTGTACCACAAGCGTTCAGTGGCACCCCCAGCCGCTCTTTATCCGGCGCTAACGTTTCACGAGTGCCTTCCCTGGCCAATTCGTCAAGCCTGAGAAGTATTCCGACGCGACCGCAAAGGAGGGTAGACATTCCTTAACCAAGTTAGAGCGCACCTCCAACGTACTCAAGGCCCTGATAGCCGCTTGGCTAACAGAATATATGTATGTTCACTTCCCTGACTGTTATAGCACTCCGGATCAATGAATCCACCGTCTCTTTTATAGCAGCCACTTCCACCTGGAATACACTGCTGAAGTCCTGCTATGACCAAATATTCTAAAGAAACCACCCAGCTTTCGTTGTGGGTACATATGTTCACCTCA
Source organism: Rhagoletis zephyria (assembly GCF_001687245.7). NCBI lineage: Eukaryota > Metazoa > Arthropoda > Insecta > Diptera > Tephritidae > Rhagoletis > Rhagoletis zephyria. The sequence continues at coordinate 6,858 of NW_016169360.1, forward strand.
ATCAAAGTAACGGAGTTGACTTTGAGCTAGGTTGCCTCTTTTTAAGTAGTAAGTAGTTAAGTATAGTTTCTAAGATTTACGGGGCAATAAAAACTCTTTCGTAAGACAAATGAAAGACAGATCGCAAGATAGTCCGAAAGACTTTTGTTATTCTAGCCCCAAGGTCTTAGAAAAAAGGCTCAGGTTCATTCACTACTCGTGGTGAATTTTTTAAGCTCGCGTCACTCCGGCAGTGGCAATGGCCGAGTGAGCAATGCACGGGCGTGCCATTTGACGGATCCGACTTTGAGTTCTCGTTCGGGGAACTTTTTTTATTTATTTTAAATTTACATTTGTTTATTTGATTTAATTTTCTTTTAATTATTACATTTTATTGTTTTAAAAATAAAAAAATATTTCATTTAATTCGTATAATTTTTAGGAACTTTTTTTTCTTTTTCAATTATTTTTTTTCTTTTTTAGCTTAATTTTCCTGAATTTAAATTTTATTGTTTAAAAAAGAAAAAATACTTGTTTAAATTTCATTTAATTTTAAGAATTTTATTTTATTTATTTCATCTTATTAAATTTAGTTTCTTTTTCTTTTGTTAATTGCATTTTCTTATAATTTTTTATTGTATTTAATTTTTTTTTTATGAAAAATATATTCGCTTTAGGGACTTACTTTATTATTTTTTTTTTTTAGTTAAGTTTACTTATTTTTATTTTAAGATTTTATTAATAAAAACGAAAAACCTTTTTTAATACTTTAATTTTCAGAATTTTATTTTATTTATTTCTTTTTTAATTGAGTTTGATTTTCTTATGTTAATTTCATTTTCTTTTAATTTTTATTTTGTAATGATTTAAAAAGAAAAATACATTTGTTTTTTTTTTATTAACCTTTTAAGGCCTTATTTTATTTTTTGTCTATTTTTAATTTAGTTTTAGGTTTTGTTTTAAAAATAAAAATACCTTTTTCTCATTTTCTTTGTTAGTGTTTCTTTATTGTATTTAATTTTTAGGTACAACTTTCTCCTTTTGTGATAAAATTGTTTGTTCTTTTTCTAATCTAATTTTTAAATTTTATTGTTTTAAAAAAATGTATATATAAATGTATATTGTTCGATAGCTCTTTGTCAGATAGCTCTTTTGAGATAGTCAAGCAACATGCTGTAGATTTAATAGCGGCTTGGCTATGTATCCGATAAAATTACTCAGCTAAAAAAACACACTACAATGATATGACAACCGGAAACATAATTCGATTTAAGGTTCCTGCGAGTACACACCACTTCCTGCGCTCTACTTCGACTGCATTCCATATTCAGAAAAGCCCCTAAAACAAATTCTTCACGATCCAGCACCTTTTGAACACTCCCAGCAACCCCGTGCCAGGCTGTTTCAATAGATCTACCACTTCGGCAGCAACGTAGACCCAAACACCTTTAAGAAAAATGGTGGAAGACTCTTGGGTCGAAAATCCCTGGCAGCGGCTTTTCCCATATTCTCTGCTTTAGTGATGAGGACGATGAAAGAAAGCTGGCCATATGGTTATTTTTCTTTAAAAATTGGCTGGTATTATTCCGTCCAAACCTGGAAAATTATAGATTTTGCAGAATATGGTGATTGCTGGTGATTTTGTCGACTGAACTGCGGCCATGAGCTGACTTTCCTCGGAAGTTGGGAGAAGAGGAACCCATAGAATGGCATACTCTCGAACTCAAGGTTTCCAAGAAACATCTCAGGCGTTCACATAATTTGAAGCATAATATCTTCTTAGTCCTTCTTATCTATTTCATGGACGTAATGAAACTACCACGGAATGCCTCCGAATATCCTATATTCTTAGTATACTTTGCTATATTAAATGTTTTACTACATTTAATAATAATAATAGATTGGCGCTTACACATATGTTAGTGCTTGGCCGAGCTTCTCCTCCGATTTGTGGCGTGCGCCTTGATATTTTCACACAAAGAGGAAGGACCTACAGTTTAACGCCGACTCCGAACGGCGATTGTATTTTTATGAGAAGCTGTTTTCCATGGCAGAAATACACTCGGAGGCTTGCCATTGCCTGCCGAGGGACGACCGCTGTTAAGAAAAAACCTTTTTTCTATTTTTTTTTTTCGATGTTGCTTTTACCAGGGGTTGAACCCAGGCACAGCGGAGTGGAAGCGCGCACTGCTTACGACTACACCACAGCGGCCGACAACTACTACATTTACAACCTCTAATTCTAGCTGGTCTACTACTCTCATCACTATTTGTGTATATATTTACCTACATTTTTAATGACATAAACACACTGTGCGGTCGTGGCGTGAAGACGCGTGCCGCTGTAAGACTGCTACTGAACTTTTAGGCATTAAAAGCTGGACGTCAGAACAATGTGACGTGCACTAAGATCTCGATGGTGAAAAGTGTTTTCTGTCAATGCAACAATGAATAAAAACAATTGTTTTTAGAAGGAACGTGCATTTCAGCTTAGCACGCACGAGTAGACAGATATGCCAACAAGAACAAATAAATTATGTTATGAGCGTATTGCATTCGCTTATTTGGCAGAAAGTTAGATTGACAGGCTGTTCATAATCGGTAAAACGTAGATGCGAATACCAGCCAACGAGTGAGTGTCGATGTGAGCAAAGACTGAAAGCATCAAACCAGCAATTGTTAAATAATAAATGCTAGAAAGCAAAAAACCAACGCAACGCATATCAAGGAAATGTAACCTTCCTGAAGCTGTTGCACTTCATCACAAATACATACACACAAGCCATTAGCGGACGCCTGGCAGCCATTATTGCGTTTATTTAGCAAATGCAATTGCTTTCCTGCATATGCGTAGAGATCGGTCTTCACAGCAACTTTTGTACTTACATACGAAAATAATAAAAACCCACAACCGTCACGCTAATGCAACTTAATGAAGACTTCGGACAACTTACGCAGCACGAGTGCTTTTTTAAGTACTTAAAAAAAAGAGTGGTTTGTGTGGCAGGATATGAAAAATATAAATACTTAACTGTATTTTATAATACTTTTGGGCTGCAGTTGCACTAAATTTGTGCGGCCATATTCAACAATATGTAATGTAGTCATAATGTTGGGCAACATGCTAAAAACTTTCAAGCATCCTCTGAGTAAAGAGCACGCAACACTTCAACAGTTTGGGAAGCGCGCGTAAATGTATTTCGAAAATGTATTTACTCGTATTTAGGCAACTGTTGAGTACTCTGCGATCCTTCGTATGCATAAATAGTTATGAAGTAATATTTACATATATATTTTGTTCCCAGTTACCTGTGTACACTTACTCACGTGCCAAATGTGTGCGAGCATTTTTTGTTTTGTTTGTTTGCTTAAATAAATCGGAAGCGCTCACCGCTTGCACCGGAATGGCACTAAGTAATACGTCTTTTGTGTTCCGTTATAAAAGTAAGAAGAAAATTTTCTTAACAGCACGTGAAAACAAAAATATTTTAGATTTACATATGTAGGTATAAATATCGTAGCAGCAATCTTTCGCTGAATGCAAGTCCCTTATATACTTCTGGGAGAATTTAGGACTTCAAATTTTTTTCACTCTTAGGGCCTTTGGCAATCAGTTCTATGGTGAAAATACTTTTTACGATGTTGAGCAAATTTTATATTTCAGTTCTTTTTCTAATTACTAAGCTAACAGGGTAATTCTGGCAACTGTCTTTCATAGTGAGTTGAATCTTTCGAAAGATAAAAGTCTTTCGTAAAATAAATGTCAATTCTGGCAACTACATATCTTCAAAGCTCTTTGCCGTCTTTCGAAAGACTAATTGAAAGATATGCTAACGAGGGGGTCTTAGCGTTATGCTGCTCACCGTTTAGCAATCTTTTTTTGAGTTAACTTAAATAAAAAAAAAACTATATTTTTTCGTTTTGAGACAATAAAAATTAATAAAAAATAAACAAAAAATAATAGCAATTAATTAAAAAATAAATAAAAATTGAATCAAAAAAGGAGGAATTAGTACTTAAAAATTAAACTAGATTAACAATATTTTTCTTTAAAAGAAAGTTAAAACAATAAAATCTAAAAATTAAAAGAAAATTACATTAACAAAAGAATAAAAAATAAAATTAAAAAAAATATATACAAAAAATTAATTTCTAAAACGTGAATGAAATTTAAAAAATATGTTTCCCTTAACAACAAAATTTACAAAAAAAAATTAAATAAGTTCCTAAAAATTATATGAAAAAAATACCGTTTTTAAAACAATACCAGCCAAACCATTAAAAATAAATAAATTAAGAAAGAGATTAAAAAGAAAACAGATATATACCCTGCGTGAAATCCCAAACTAGTCAGGAAAAATACTAGTTTACAACTAGAATTCCCTGACTGAAACCAAACTAGTTCGAAAATGACCAGACTTGTATCAAGTACAAAACGATTTATTCAGGCCCTGTTTTATTTAACTTCGACAGTTTAATACAATAAAGTACACAAAATATTATAACTTTTATTTGGGTATATTGTAAATCATTAAATCGAATACGTATTCAGTTATACTAGTCCGGTTAAGTAATGATTAATACTCATAATGATTACTAATTAAGGATTGATAAATTTCTGTTATCGATCAACAAGCCAAACCATAGACAAAAATTAAGAATATTTAATAACTGCTTGAATTACTTATTTATTTTATTCTTATCCAAATCTCAAATTTTAAACATTAGTTATTATTATTATTATTATTTTTTTTTTGAAAATAATATAATGAAATGTGCGAAGTTAATGAATTTAATTTATTTGAATGAAACCTTTTTTTTTTATTTTAGTTCACTCAAAAATTATCTAAAGAATTNTGAAAATAATATAATGAAATGTGCGAAGTTAATGAATTTAATTTATTTGAATGAAACCTTTTCCTTTTAATAACATTTAATGAAAAATTAATTTAAATTTATATTCGAAAGTTTGAAATATCTATGTATTTATTTTTTCTTTTAATTAATACTCAAAAAATTTAACACTAATTATTGGCAAATCTAAGGCTGCATATAATTGCATATTCATGAATTCATTTCATTTTTTACTCCCAAAGTAGTGGTTTTGGTCCATAATTAGACTAGTATTTTTCTGTCTATTTTGAACTAGTATGATACTGGTATATATCTGAGCGAAATCTGACAATTGCCATCTCGTAGGACATCCCCATGTTAAAAATACCAGTTGATTGCATGGAAAAAAGATAGTTGGCTGACTAGTTGGGCATGCGGTTCATACTAGTTGTAAGGTAGTTTACAACTAGTTCATTTGACTACAGGGTAATATTACTTTCTAAAAATTAAATTAAATTAAAAAATATACATTTCCATTACATCTGAAAAATTAAATTCAAAAAACAAATGTAGATTAAAAAAAATAAGAAAAACTGCGCTGCGCCAGGACTCGAACTCGGATCTCTCGATTTCCAAGCCTTTGCCTTGCCCACTCGGCCATTGCGACTGTCGGAGTGACGTCAGCTAAATGGTTTTTCACTACTAGTGGTGATTGAGAGAGCTGTTTTTCCAAGATTATTGTGCTAGAATAACAAAAGTCTTTTGAACTATATATCTTGCCATCTGTCTTTCAACTGTCTTACGAAAAGCTTTTTACTATCTTAGCTAGATTGCCTTTAAAACTTTGTCCAAACGACATGCCTGCGAAGTTGGCATACGGTGTGATGCAAAAAGACAAGAAAAAGCTGTTCTGAGTAGCTTTTCAATAGTTGTAGAGTTCTTGAAAAGGAAAAAAGGTCTGGTTTAAAAAAAAAAAAAGTGTTTCAAAAATTTTGTATGCCAAATGTGGTAAAAAGGCAAATAAAAACTGTTCTCAGTAGCTTTGCAATAGTTCTAGAGTTCCAGAAAAGGGGAAAAAAGTTCTGCAAAATTACGCCGAAAAAAAAATGTCAAAAAAGTCGAAAAAGTTGAATGTTTGAAAAAAAAATTAAAACTGTTGTGAGCAGCTTTTCAAAAGTGCTGGAGTTCCCGAAAAGGAAAAATAAAGTTCTGCAAATCTACGCCGAAAAAATTATAATATTTTCAAAAAGGTCGAAAAAGTTGTATGTTTAAAAAAATATAAATTCAAACTGTTCTGTTTTCGAATTTTTTCGGTGTAATTTTGCAGAGCAAGAGAAAAGAAGCATCTGGGGCAGAAATCCAGTAAATACACAGTAATTCACAGTAAGGTCGAAGTTGAACGAAAGATTTGGAAGAGGTGTGCTTTGTCTGAAACTCTCCGTTAACCCAAAAGGTTTCAAGCAGAGGTGGCGTCGATGAAGGGTCAGTCGACTGCCTACGTTGTAAAGTAATGCCTATTTTGAGGGCAAATATTTACTTTGAAACTGTAATTAATGATTTACGACCGTTAATGGCACGACAAGTCATCTCAGTTTCACTTTTCCCTTGGGCAATATGCTTCGGTCTTCCAGGCTGGGGTACGTGGAGGAAAAGGCTGCTTTTAAGGTATTGGCCAGCCCTCCAACTACTCTCAAACTAGTTCGGCATACAAGTCTCGCCTAAATTATGTTGATAAACATAATGCCAGGTCACTTGAGATTACCAGGTAATGAGGCATCTGACCACTTGGCCAGAATTGGCTCAGACCAGGCATTTCTCCGTCCGCAAACAGTTATAGCACTCCCACCTTCCGCCATCTATGACTGGGAGGCATCGAGAGGCTGCAGGAGTCTATCTAGTTTTTGCTCTCATTGAGCAGACGGAACCGTAGAAAATTTTTTGGACTGCTGACTGGTCACTTCACGTGGCGCACACACCTGACTGTGGCGTACAGGACAACCCCATTTTCCCATCCTGTCATGAAGTGTATGAGACGGTGAAACACTTTTTGTGCTTCTTTCCCGGCTTTTGCAAGAATTAGATATGAGGCATTTGACCGCTATGCGTTGAGAAACGAACACCTGATCATCTTTGACACCCAACAATCTGCTTAGGTTTATTCGTAAATCGTGCAATGGACGGCATGTAGTCTGAGTGCTGTTTTCTGCGCGCGTTGTGTTGTGCTGAGTTCCGACAAAAAAAGTAATCTCTCTCTCGGTGGTCTGCAACTAACCCTAATTGGACTATCCCTTCTAAAAGATAGAGCATGGGAGTTCCTTTTACAACTTTCGGCTCATTTCTGGGCGGACGGACTTTCAGTCGGTTCAGCGAACGCAGTCGTAGCGGCGATGGGTAATTACATTCTTCTCAACAGACGACAACCTCTCTGATTGCGATTTTAAACTCTATCGGTCGTCTTCGTCTTGCATTTCATACATTACGTTGCAATGGTCTCGGTTGCGTTTAAACCGGCTAAAATGATGCCGCCGGACAAATTTTGAAACAATCCTTTGCAGACGAATCGTTCGTGTTGCCTATCGTTCGTGATACAGAATAAGGCTGTAAAATTTGAAACACCTCGGATTATATTTCATTAAAACTTCTGAGGAGCCCTCTGAGATAGGCATCACCTGCATGCGATACTTCATATTGCATTTTTCTAGCGTTCCTAAGTGCATCAATCTATATCTATATTTTTTAAATTATTTGATATTTTGGCCATTATTTCTGAAAGCCTGCAAAATTAAAATTATTCCACTCTTTTTCTTCGTTCTGATGGCAAATTTTTCACAAGAATTCCAGTGAGAAACGAATTGATTGTTGCCAAGAACCAGATTCAGAGTCCGCTTAAAGTTTTACTGCTGGCTCCAGTATAAAAGATAGAGTAAACGGTGGAGATCATTTCAATCTGACACCAAACCTCAGCCTTCATCTGTCTGATCACCTCAATGGCGATAAGGAGGCGGTTAACTGGCACTTAGAGTCTGAATCCTTTATCATAAATATGGATGGGGAAATATGGAAATGGCATTATGGAGTGATGCATTCTATATGCCAGTATTCTGTATTTTGATGAAATGCGAAAGCAGTTCCGGGGAGGCGGCTTCATCGGAGTTTCATGCGGGTCACTTGATGAATATTCCAACCTGCGTATAAATAAAAAAAAAAGCAGGGTCATGCCAGTTAACGCCACTGCTGAAGAACCATATAAGGTGAACTCTGTCCAGGAAATACGCATTCCTCTAGCTTCTTGTAAGATTATTTTCATCTATACGATGATATACGATGGGTAGCACATTTGGCTAAAAGTTGATGATAGGAATTACCTGTCTTTAATTCGCAAGACTGGTAGTTCTTGTATTTCAGGACCTGGTGGAATATCTAACCACCGGAAAAGACAGGAAGAAAATGTAGAGTGTCAAATCATATCAAAGTCACTGCCCAACATTGTTCATAACTTCTGATCTCTGGTCTATGCCCTGTCGACTATGATCTATGGGCTATAGTCCAGAACCTATGGACTATGGTCTCAAGTTATGATTTATGGTTTTTATAGTCTGTGTCTGTGACTTAGGCCTTTTTCTATGTAAGGGGAAAAGGCAAATACGAAAATAACCTAGACTGGTAAGAAAAGACTTAGAACCAAGTTTTTTTCTTACAAAAAAAAAATTATGAATAAAAATAAAAATTATCTTTTGAAAGATTTTTTATTTGAATTGGCACCATTTGGCATCACGCGCTTTTTAAAATATAAGAAGATTAAAAATTTTACAAACCCAGTACCTGCCGTACGTCGCAACTCTTTGAATAGGTTTTCTCGGATATCGTGAGTCTTACAAACAAAAAGAAGCTAAAATTTTTTTTTTTTTGGGAGTCTGCTAGGTTAAAAATTTTATCACCACACATTTTTCGTACAAAGTAATCTTAACGTTATTTTAACGAAATTAAACTCCGCGTAACATTTCTAGTGATGAAAACTTTTCGGCTGTTGTTTGGAACCTCAAAAGTTCTATGCATAAGCCCATCTTTCCGACAATTATCAGTAGTTTGACTCTTGTCTGTCGTTATTCTCTCTTCATGTAAGCTTTTTCGCTTTTTTCGACTACGAACTGCCCATAAGCCAATAACACATTTCTCGCTAATTTTTACCCATGTCCATCACACTGTGCGCCGCGGCCGTCGTGCTTTCCAAGCGACTTGTTACCTTTTTGATGCGTACGTCATATTGGCAGCTTTGGCACGCGTACGTCTCCAAAAACATTTCAACGAAAATACATTTTTTTCTCATTCATATTTGCAACATGAAATCGAAATGCATTTTCAGTCAATTTTGACAGCACCGTCACCGCAAACGAGCACACATACGCTGAGCATTCATCAACTTACTTATTGCTGTGTTGTATTTACTCAATCTCTCACTTCATTGCGCTTTCAACGCATTGTTTTCCAGCATCCCCAGTTCCATGTACCAGCCTGGTGTGCCACGCTTGGCTTGCTCAGCAACTTGCCACCTTTTTTTTCAGCAGCTTAGCCACAGCTTTAACACTAATTGAGAACGTTTTATGGCATTTCAATTGTTTCATTTCGAATTTTTTTCGACGCTTTTATTCATACATTCCATTTTATTTGTGTTTCAAGTATTTAGTTGTGAAGTGGCGAATTTAGGTTTGATTCGCCACTATGCCAGTGTCAGTCAGAGCCCCCCGTCAGACCGGCAGGCAGCCTCAATACGCCACGCCAGCCTTTCGCAGAGCACACTCAAAATAGAGTTGCTTTGTTTCTGTTTCGATTTTTTATTTTTTTATTTTGCTTTGTTATTTGCTCTTCGAGTATTTGGGCACACTTTAAAGTGAAGTGTTTTACCTTGCGCACAATTGCACACATTCTTCATATTTATTACATACAATAGTTACTTTTTTTTTTGATACAAATGCGCTGGAGTGTTGTTGTCGTCCTGTGCGTATTTTTTTGTTTTTCTTAGGGTTGTTGTTACTTCTCTGTGTCAATGTCGCTTTGATTTGGCGCGCACAGCAAGTCGTTGAGACGAAAACACACGCGCCGCAAATGGATTTCACTCGTTTTTGTATCGCTTTTAAAGCATTTTTAAAGTATTTGTTTCTGTTTTTTGTTTTTGTTTCTCATTCTAAGTGGCACTCGCAAGTGCTTCAATGCGAAAGCCTGAATTTGCTTGGAGCAACAATGCCTAATATGGGATTTTCACCAGCCTCTGAGGGTAGTTTAAATATTTTTGAATAACTTCATTCGTGTCATACTTTCACAGCAAAACTATACAAAGTATTATTCGCAATATGAATTTCGACTTACCTGGCTGTCTGAGATGTGAGTGCGGATCGAGCGACGACTTTCCAACACTCACGCCCACGCTGCTTAACGCATTCGAGCCATAGCCTATAAAGAAAATAATCGGATTTTAGAGAGGATCATAATAAATATATAGAAAAAAATCAAAAAAAAAAATAATATCGATTTGGTGATGAGTGGTAACTCCCTTTAAGATAATTTCAAATTCTTCAATCTACCTTCGATTTTATCATATTTTTTACAGCACTGAAAATTTGTAGTTAAAATTTTTATTTATGTAGATTTTTGAAATAGGTGACAACCTTCTTAGCCAATATTGAGTACAGTAACGGCTCGATAATCAGGATTCCGATTTTTCTGCTGAATTTTCAATGAATAAGTAGATAGTTGCCAAATTAGAGAGTTTGGTAGAGTAGATTCCCAAAGACGAGGGGCATACTTAGAAGACCGTAAGCGCAGGTCCCTTGCGATATCAACACTTACGGTAACTGCTGAGTTATAGCAGATGTTCTCGTCCGAGCAGTCCAAGTTGGACAGTGCCCTGGC
>NW_016169361.1:0-17573 GCF_001687245.7 Rhagoletis zephyria
GCCAGTGACAATATTAGCACTACAGTGAGAATCCCTCTGTAATGGCACTTAGCATTATTAGCACCACTTAAACAGGTATTAACTGCTTGTAAGCGGTAATAACCAGTTAGAAAATCTCCAATCATCAGCAAACTAATTAAATTAAAAAATAAAATAAAATAAAATGTGCCTAAAGCACAAGCACACATGTAATTAAATATTTTTAAATACGATGCAAATATAAATTTTAGTAAAAAACATTATTACACTAGAAATTAAGTTAAATAAAAGAACATGCAACGCGAATTTGTGATTTTCCCATTAACGGTTGACTGTAAAACACCTACCACCACAGCTGGTGGGGTTGTCGCTTGCCATTCGTTTTTATTTCTGTCAATATTCGTTTCTAATAGCCAATATTTCATTTCGTTAAGTTTAATAATTTCAGTGATGAGTACATCACACTCAATGTCATACCTTCAGAATTCAGGCTGTTGGCATTCTCCTCTCATACATATGTATGTATGTGGGATGCGGAGGGATCTCCAACATTATATTGATTCCGGAGAGAAAATGAATGGTTCTTCTGAGAAGGTACCATGACTTCATTTCATTTACCTAGCTGTCAAAAAGAAAACAAAAAAACGGTTTCCACCATTTGATGTTTCGTGCAGCGGACAGCGGAAAGTGCCTTATTGTCTCTTTGTTATCGACATTTTGCTGCTTCATTAACTTAAAACTCAAGCCAAGACGAATTCATATAAGGTGGTGTTGTTTCATCAGCTGTGAGTAGTGTTTGATTGTCAAAGTTTTGTATTTCGCTAGTTAGTGCGTGAAAACGTACAAACAGAAATCGCTACTGTTTTTAAGACATCCGCCAAAATATTTCGGAAAAATATCAGCGTGAGTTGGGCTTATTTTAACACAAATTCATATATAAATAGTTATTAAAAATCTTTTTTATAAAAAATCACCCAAATGATAGAAGAGTTGAAGCTTAAAAGGTCCGCATAAAATTGTTTAAAAATTTCATAGTATAATTAGATGTTTGGAGATATTTTAAAATTGGTCTAGCTCATGTAAATCTTTATATTTTCCGAAATATTTGGCGGAAATCTTAAAATATAATTTAATAAAATATAATTTGGCGATGCACCCTAATGTACATATGTATGTATGTCTTCTTGTGTACGACTCGGCGCCGCACAGTGTCCGATTCCTATATTCTTTCTTTCTATCTATTCTATTCTTTAACAATCTCCATTACAATGTATGTACTGACAAAATACTTTTTTATTTTAACTTTTATTTCAACATAGATTGATTAAAAAAAAAAATACTGATAAAAATAAAACATTTTGCACAAACAGGGTTGCAATTTTGAAATTCCTGGCCGTATTTTCTTTGTAAGTGGAATATTAGTGGCATTGTGCTACGCCGAGTAATCATAGTCAACTTATGTACAGCAGTCGAAAAAATTATAGCTGCACCAATATTATTTTTGTTGTTATTTAATTTTGGTTAGTTTTTATAGTTCATTCTTTAACAACATCCGTATAAATACAAGTTTAAAGGCAGTGTCACACGATTGGGTATTTGCCGAAATTTGGTGCAAATCGTATCCCGATTGTGTGAATACCCAAATATTTTTCTTTATCCCGATCACGAAAAATGATTTGTTGAAAATTTTCAATAGAAGATTGCTGCATTGTACCAATCCTTTTACTACAAAAAAAAAAAAATTTTCCCAATATTTTTATTTTGTACCAATTGCACAAATCTGAACAAATTTACCAATCGAGTGACATTGCCTTAAAAATGTATGCAATTAAAAAAAATATATCAACAAATCTTCGTAGAAATTTCTAGTTTTTTATTAGATTCTGTGTATGCAGTTTTGTAGCCCATTGAATTCTAATAGAATAAAGTACAAGTTTAAAATCGCCAAAAATTACGGTAAATTTGTTGAATTTTATTTAATATTGCAAAAAGTTGGAAACTTGGATTTACACGGGGTTTGTTAAAGAATGAACTATATTTTTATTTAAAAAAATAACAAAAGCTCAATAACAACAAAAATAATACGTTAAAACTTGACAAAAATGGATTTGTATGCTCATTATTTTTCAACAACTTAAATCGAAAACATTTCTTTTTAATAAATTTAAATAAAATTTAATAAATAATTTTAAAAGGACATTTTCAGTACTTACTTAATTGGATCTGCTTAAATTCTAAAGAATTTCCTCTTTAATCTGGAACCCACACTTCTTCTCTAAGGACATTTCACTGAATTTTTTAAATTATTTTTTAACTACTGACGTCAGAATGAAAAACTAAAAGCGCAATTTTACTATAAATGGCCCACGGTTTTGGGAATATATTGATTTTTGTGTGTAAAATTTACTATCGCACGGTGTTATATGTATAATGAGCTAGACATTCACAAAAAAAATATTAATAATTAATTAAAAAAAGAAATATAGCCAATACTGATCAAGAAAAGGGATTTCTATCATTTCCATCAGTGCAAATTACAAATCCCGAAAATCCTGGAATTATTTCCCGGAATTTTCGCCACCTAAAAAAGGCCGGTATCCCAGGATCCCGGGATTAACATTCCTAGTATGTACATAAGAATAATAAAAAATAATATTTTTTTTCAAAGCTCTTTTTTGTGAGTCAGACCACCTACAAAATGAAAACTTAAAAAATATATAATAAAAAAGTAAAAAAAAAGTGTGGTAATAACCACTCACGCTCATATACCCGTAGTTGCGTATGTAACGTATGTATACGCCCCGTAGCAGCATACACAGCAATCTAACACGTTTACTCGCACGCCTTAACTTATAAGTCATATTTTTTAAAAGTAATTCAATATTGGTGTGGGAGATTTTTATCAGTTTTCCTTATGCACATATATATTTATTTTTTTCATGTACTATATAATAATTTTAGAATGAATTGTACATTCTATTGCAGACGTACACAATTTCATCCGCCCAAGTAACAACAACCTTGTCAAAAATCGTTTTTCTTAAACATTTTTTTTTTTTTTTTAATACATCTAGTAGACACATTCGATTTGTTTGTAAACAAATCTATGGTTGCGATCGTCTAAAGGGCATTCACTGCAATTGCATTTGATTTGGAATTTCGAGCTTTTTTCTATGTATCTAAATAATATGAGGAAAATATACTCTCGCAATGAGAACTGCTTTTATATCGGCTGGAGACATAGTACTGCGTTTGAGTAAGAAAAGACTGGAAGTAAAATGACAATCTTATTGCAATATTATTCAATGCAGCTATGAAATACTTTCGGAGAATACAGATATTTCCAACTGCCTGCTGTTGCGATTTTGAGACTATATTGAAAGCGGTTTAGGCGCAATAGGGAATAGGGAATAGGGCTGCTAGTGTGGCGATTAGTGCGCAATTACATAGGCACATACATATGTACGTACATACTTATTTTGCCTTTTTAAGTATAATTTTTAATTAGCAACTTATAGGGCAGGCAAAATACTTTTTCGGTTTTCCCCACAGCGCCTAATGTCTCCAATAACATTTACGACAAAGAAATAATAATAAAATAGTACTCGCCTTTTGTGGTACAATAAAGAGTTTTATTGAGAAATTTTCTATGCATGTTTACGTAAAAGTGTTAATAGTAGTAGTACGAATGTGACGCTGTCACAGTGGGTTGCTGGCTTTATTGGCGCCAACTCGCCATTCGCTCAAGGATCAATTTACACAACCGTGGTAAATGGTGTCTAAGTGAAGCCACATGCACATAAATTTATTTTATACATAGAACCATGCATACATACATACATATAATCATATGTACGTATGAGCATACCTATACTACTGTAATAATAAATAATTAGATGCTAAAAAGGATGATATTGTTTTTATTATTTAGTAGCCAAAGCTCTAAAAATTAGTGGCAAGTTCTTTATTATTGTTTGCATTCAAATTTTTTCCGCATTTTTATATATTTCACGTATTTTTAGTGTATGCATGTACATATTTATGAATATTTTTATTTTTTAACTATTGTCCATAACGTTCGCGCGTGTCAACGTGGGTCTCCAAAACTAATTAACACTTATTAGTAAATTAGTAAAACAAATATTATTACATATTAAACATTTGTATATTGTTTCAGTTTTCATTACTGTAACCACTGTTGTTATTGCTTTAAACTACTTACATATGTATGTATGTAATAAGCAAGTAGCGATACATATTAAAGTTTGGTAAAACAAATTTATCTCCTATGCTTATAGATATGCAGGTACAGTATCGCCTAGCTAATTTGACCCATCGCCCATGTCATTTTATGTATATGAAATGTATTATTTCGAGTACTTAGTCCTTTTCTTTCCATTTTTGTATTAAATTAGGCTCTGCGCGAAAGTTTAGCCAAATTGAGGACCATTGTGCAGGAAATCACCACTTTTTGTTACGTTTAATATATGGAGCGGCCGCAATTGCCTGCGTACTTACATTTACAGCTGTACTATGTCTGTCTGTTGTATTAGCAATAACAATTAGTGAACGTTAAGAACATGATGAATGAAATAAAATTATATTTAGAAACATACATATGTACGTGAAATATCACAGATATTTATTTAAATAGGTTCGACATTTAGTACAAAGAAACGTACTTAGACACCGACTATGTCATCCAATATTTTATGGTTTCACGTTAAAAAAGTATTCAATGATTTACGGCGCTTCTCAGCAAGCCTGCATACTTACATAAATATGTACATACAATTTATTAAGAGGCGCTAATTAGGAATGGTTATGTAAATATTTGGCATTTTGAAACATTTTTGTTTTGGTTAAAAAGAACCTTGAATTATTCTAAATCACATAAATAGTTAGAACAATGAACTCATACGTAGTTAAAATGATATGTTCTGCTTGATGGTCCGATACAAAAACAAATTATATCGAATGATCCATTGCATGTTTACTGGATATTTTACGTGAAAAATTTAGTTTGGTTTAGTCGCAATTTATTTTTTCCTTCGGGATTATCTTAACTGTTGCACATTGGAGAAAACACTCCATCTAGGAAGGAAAAAGTCAAACTTTGACTTGTTCAAATCGAGCAAAGTTGCGACGAGTGTTTGCTTTCAAATTCCCATAATAATAATAACAGATTGGCGCTTACA
The DNA here is from genome assembly GCF_001687245.7 of Rhagoletis zephyria. Lineage (NCBI taxonomy): Eukaryota > Metazoa > Arthropoda > Insecta > Diptera > Tephritidae > Rhagoletis > Rhagoletis zephyria. The sequence continues at coordinate 5,178 of NW_016169361.1, forward strand.
CATATGTATGTTAGTGTTTGGCCGAGCTTCTCCTTCGATTTGTGGTGTGCGCTTTGATGTTGTCACATAAAGCGGAGGAACGAACCTACAGTTTTACGCCGACTCCGAACGGCGATTGTATTTTTATGAGAAGCTGTTTTCCATGGCAAAAATACACTCGGAGGTTTGCCATTGCCTGCCGAGGGACGATCGCTGTTAAGAAAAAACCTTTTTCTATATTTTTTGGCGATGTTGCTTTGACCAGGGCTTGAACCCAGGCATTGCGGAGTGGAAGCGCGCACTGCTTACCACTACACCACAGCGGCCGATAGTTTTCCCATAGTTTTACTATATATATTTTTTTTTTCTATTTTTCTTCTTGCTTGCTGTGACGGGTAAAATTCGAACAAACTAAATCAGTTTTCGTTGTTTATAGTTTTTATGAAACCAAACGGGTGCACGCGTTAACCAATTAGATCTGCAATAAATACTTAATTACATTATTTTCTAGCATTTAACGCTATTGAAGGTATGTTTAATTTTTTCTATATCATTTCGTGACTAAAGATTCTTTCTGTCTTGTGTAAATAATTGTTGAAGTGCTGTAGTTTTTGTTTGTAAAATTTTTATGTGCTCTTATTTTGATTTAGAGTTTTGAAAAGGAGTACTCCGGAGTACCCTGAAATTTTTAATACGTTCTTTAAAGTAGTTCATTTATTAAAGAATTCATGAAAGCTTAGCTACCGCCAAGCACCAATTTAAGTAATATTTTTTTTTTTTTTTTGTAGCATGTCTATACTAAACAGCGAACTATATAATGTGTGGCTAAGTGAAAGCGTCACAAGAAAAAACTCTCAACACTAAAAAGATTCCTATGTAATAAGCTTAAGCTAGAATGTTGGCTGTGGAAACTATAATGGCGCGAAAAAGCTACATATGTATGATCTACTTAAGGCTTTCCTCTTGAGCTCAGATCCTTTAATTTTATCTATTTGCAAAAAAGCACTGCATCGTCAAAATTTAAAACCATTAAGCACAGATGTTATATCATTTCTGTCAAATTTGGAGGATTCTTTCAACGACCGCGGTATAGTGTTGCCAATGATGTATGTAAAAGACATACACAGTTTTTATAGGAAAGAAATGTTTATTTATGCAGTTTAACAGTTTATTTAATATCTTATGTATTCAGTTAGTTTAACAAAGAAAAGTATTAGTTTTTAGTACAGTTTGCGAAGTCATTTTTTGCCAAATAAAAAAGACGATACAATTTGCATTTAACATTCTATCTTATATAAAAAAGATTTTTAAGTACAATTAAAGTGTTTGTGCTCTATTGAAAATATAAAAAAAATCTTAAAAAATGCATTTACGGCCGTTTACTTATCTATTTTTTTTTAAAGTATAGTTCAGTCATTATTTAATCTTAACTACATAAATTAATATGGAGTTTTCTGTAGTTAAGTTTAACGGATGATTCAACTATCCTTTAAAATAGATGAACAGCTCTTAGAGTAAAAAAAATCAACTTTTTTCTCCTATTTTGGAAGCTATTGCCATTATTATTTCTTTTTAACCTGGCAAGCTGTTGGTCACTTGCTATGCAGAGGACTATTCCTCTCTTTCGTTTTTAAATTTTAATGGCCAGTCAGTAGACCATGTCGGCAGATCAGTCACAAAAAGATCAACCACAAAATGATATTATTCAAAAAATTTCACTCAAATCAATAAATTATTTATATGCATTTCAATTCACTCGAAAGAGTGGGCATTTCTCCGATACACAAATTGCGAATGACGGCGACTGCGTGGTCGAGGAGCCATTTTGCGACTGATGTAGCAGAGTACCGACAGACTTCGGCATCTGTGCCATGTTGACACAGATGGAACGGAACGAAATTCTAAAAAGAAAAATTCTCAAATGTTTCTCAAACCGTTCTCAAGTTAATAAACAATGTTTGAGAAAATTTTTAGTTTCAAATGATAAACAATCCTGAAAATCAAATTGAGAAATAAGTTTTTCTCAAACGTGTGAAAATTCTTTTTCCAGTGTTTATTGGGAAGAGCTTTGAAGGTTTTGGTGATAGAAAAAAATTTGCATAATATGCATCCTGTTTACTTATTCCATTGACTTTGATTTGCGTTCTTAGAAATATTGCGTTTCAATCAACACGTGGTGGAATCGATACATACATATGTACATATTGTATTTGCATAATTTTTTATGCACTAGTTACCCTTTTTGTAATATCGTAACAGGGTAATTTTATACACCCTAATTAGAGCATCTAAGTAACTTTCAGCACTACATTTCTAATTTATGTATGTATCTACTCGTACATACATTATATGTATATAAACTGAAGTTTAAATTTTGTTTAGCCTTTGTATGATTACACATATGTACTAGGGATGTCAATTTTCGGGGTTTTGTCGAACCCGGGATTTTCGGGATCTGAAAATACAATCCCGGGATCCCGGGATTGTCCCGAAATTCAGGTAAAAGTGCAACACATCTGTGATCATCCTATTATAGTATTTTAAATCAGATTGATATAACAAAAAAAAGTACAATTTATTGTAATTCATTTACATATTTATTAAGGCGATAAATCAGTATTTTCAATCAACAAAAAACAAACACAAAATTTGACAAACATATATGTATGTATGTACATATCCTCATTAATTTATAACATAGTTTTTGTACTACAAGTACAAATGCATATACGGTCACTCCCAGAAATATTTTGCATAGATTTTTTTTTGCAATATTCAGAATATTTTTCATGGCATTTTTTTTTTGTTAATTTAAAAAAATATATACGTATGTGCAATTTTGAAGTTGCTAAAACATCCCGTTGACATTTTATATATTTTTTTTTTGCCACAAAAAAATTCGTTATAAGGAAGAAAATGCCCAACATCGTCAGTAAAAAAAAAATTCAAAAATCAAGGGAGTTTTTAGCAACTTTAAAATTCCACTTTATTTTATTAAATTGAATTGGCTATAAAACTGCATAATATAATTTTTTGTAAAAATTATGATTAAAAAGTTTGATATTTTTATGATAATTTGGTGAACTTAAACCAACTTTCTCTAAAGTGTGAAATTTCGATTTACATGATTTTTGTTGTAAAATGAGCTATATATTTTTTTTAATTAACAAAAAATATCATGAAAAATATTTTGAATATTGCAAAAAAATCGATGCAAAATATTTTTGTAAGTGACTGTATTTGGTACAGCAGTAACTGCCTATGTAACTATATAAAATTTTTTAAATCACTGTTTGAGATCAATTTAAGATATTATCAGTATTTTTAAGTTATAATAAAAAAGTTAACACATTTAAGTAAAAAATAAATATATAAGTGCCTATTCCATTATTATTCCTTCTTTTGATGGATCCCGGGATTGACATCCCTAATATGTACATATCGTCACCTGAAATGCAAAAAGTCGTGACTTATAAAAAGTTCAAAATTCACTTTTTGTAAATTTCACTTGTTATATAAAAAAAAAGCGCAAAACGCAATTTTTTAGCCGGTTGAAACTCGCACTTCATTAGACTTAAATTGTATGGGCTATAAAACTGTCAAATGTTCTAAATATTCAGTTTAAAAAGTTGACGTTTTGATGAAAAATTTTTTTTATTTTCCTAAAATTTTTATAAGTTCTGAAACTGTGATTAATATGGTTTTGGTTAAGGTTTGGATGGTATTTTTGTAAAAAAATTTTACTCGAAAAACATTACGAATATTTGTTTGAGTCACTGAGTATGTATATATGTATGTTTCAATCTCTTCAATTATAGGAAAATAACTGCGCATGCACCCTTCGGCCTTCATCCATGCCGGAATCAGCATTTTCAATTATCACAAACATACATGTGTACATACATATGTATGTAAGAATGTATGTATGTATTTTAATTTTTAATTTTCTGGTAATATCACATGAAATTCTGTGAAGTGTTACTTTTATCTACACGCTTCTTCTATTACTTTAAATTTAATTAATTCGAATTGGAGTATTTTTCGCCGGTTCTTTCTGGTTTAATCTTGGCTCTCCAGAATATATTTATTCACTTTTTTTTTTGCTTTCTACATGCTTTCATAAGTTACATGCATACATTATTAAAAAAAAAAAAAACACTTCTCATTTCAATCATATATTGATTTTCTTAAAATATAATTTGATTTGCCAAACCCGAGATTCCACTCCTCAAATGCCGGCGATGGATTCTTTATTAAATTTCATAAAAATGGTTCATTGATTTCCATTTAAAGCTCGAACGCCTCTAGCTCTGCTTAAATTTTGGGAGTGTCTATAATTCGTTTCCCAACGTTGACATATTTTTATTGAGCTATATATAGCAAAATACACACATATATACATTAAATATATGCAATAATATACAAAATATCACCAAAAGTTGACGTCAGTTGTAGATGCGTTGAATTTTGATTGTATATACAAAGAAACTTGGATACATCGAACTGACCTACACGAAGAAGAACGTGCGAAAAATATTCAAATATGCGGAATGACAAAAAAAATACGTTAGGGTGGCTCTATTTTTTTAAGAGACTCACAGCTCTCTCCTATATAATTTAAGATTTAGAGAAAGTTGTAGTTTATTAAAATACATAGTTCCGAAAATAGAGTTTTGCTTCGTACATTTTGCGCTTTACTGGCAAACAAAAAAAAATTTACGCGGCGCGGCAAGCTTTTATCTGACATCACCTTAAATGCCTTCTTCATTTATGCTATTAAAATCCGACGTGCTACCATTCAAAAGTTCCAAAATCGTTAAAATATGTAAATACTCAGTTATTTACATACATACAAACCGGTCGTTCTATGGAAGAGCGTCATAACTAAAAACACCTCTTCATATGAGAAAAAATTTACAGGTGTGAATATGAATTTTTTAAACAACAAAAAGTCAGGACTGCATACTAAACTCAAAAAAATTATATCTTGGATTATAACATTCTTCCAGAAAACGAATAAATGTGCAAAATTATTTGTACTAAATATTGGAATATTTGATTTCAATGTTTTTTGCCGCTTCTTTTTGATTTGTGCACCGAGAAAAAAACTGTACATCCAACAATTTTATGTGTATTTGGAACAACTTTTATTGGTTAAATCGTACCCAACAACTATTCGCATTTGAGGCAGCAGCGCAAAGACTATTGATTTTTTAACAAAATTAGTACTTAGCACACAATTTTCGCATTTAGATTAAAAGTGTATAAATTGTTGCTTTAAATACTTTATATTTGAGTTAACAGTGGAGGTCGTTGCTACAAAAATATGAAGCTGTTGAATTGAACTTTGAGGAAAGAACTTACGTATTTAATTCATATCTGTACTAATTTCTTGGGAAAAAAGTGAAAATTGTTGCAAAAAGGTGCAATCTTTCTGGCTTACACTGAGAAAAATTTTAATGTAAACTCAATTGATTCGTCTTGGTTTGAAAGAACTTTTTATTTAACCGTTATTTTAGACGTCGCATTGTTGAGATCTTCACATCAAATATTTGGCTCAGTTATATATAAGTTCGCAGCAGCCTCTTTGTCCAGTCTGCATAGAAGCATCGATTTCTTTGGTCACTGTTTTTGTTTTCGAGGATCGATTGTAAAAACTTCTTGTAGTGGATATTGGATTTTTGGAACTTACTCATTATTTATTAAATGTCTAATTGTTACTAGTTTTTGTTGAAAAAAGCGGCCTAGCGTTGCTTTTTTTTCAGCCATAACAGTTAGAACAGCTGAAATTCATGTAAACAATTTAATGAGTTTTAGATTTTTTTTTTTTTTTTTTTTAGCTTCAAAGCAATGATGTGGGTGGCCGCCAGCTGTACAATTATTCAATGTATACAACATGCATACATATGTAGATGCTTAAATACTTACATACATATTTGCATAGTTATGTACTTACATACATGTTAGTTATGTACATAACCATGAAGCAAAAATTGGAAGTAATAATTTTCCAATTAACCAACTCAATTGAACTGCAAACAATCTACAATAACTCTTTCTTCGCACGCGCATACACACACACCTGCAAACATGTGCATATACATACACAGTTTGTTTAACACTCTCATTCCGCTAACAAATTATTAAAATTAAATACCAATAAAAACACAGTTAATACCAGATTACACCGGCTACTAGGCAGTTAAAATTTCAATTTCGTTCTAGATGCACTTCAAGCGTCGCCAGACGCTGAGGCGCTGCTGCAGTAAACAATTTTCGTAATTTTTCATTATTTAAGAAGCTTAATGACTATGTAAATAAATATGTATTTATAATAATATTCTTACTGCCGTTCACATTAATTTTCACTGCACTCGAAATTGTATAGACAAATTTAGAAGTATAATAATTAGATGCTTATGTGCATGCTTATGTGTAAACTTTAATATAAATAATTTTTTTTTTTAGCCTTGAAAGCAATTGTAAATGCCAAATGCAACGTTAATATCTAAATACGCCGCAATCAAAAATACAAAAAGTAATTTAGATAAGCCTGCTTCAATATTGATAATATCACTAACTAACTAAATTGTAGAGTTCATTTTAAACATAGCGCGCTCTCTCTCTCTCTGGTTTTATTTCATTATTATATAAAACAAAAACTCTTTCAAATAACACTGTGCAACCGCGTCAAAGAAAATAATGTTCAATCCTCCAAACTAAAGTCCGACCGATTGTTCGGCTTCGGTTTGCCGACTAATCGGCAATACATTTTTTCTATTCGGCTGAATGCTCGGTGCGTTGCGACGGGTGGTAAGCAGTGATCGGACTTCCAAAAAAGTTTGTGTGGTAAATCTCAGGTTTTGGATCAAACTTTGTACAAAAATTCGGTAAGGTTTCACCTAAATTGCAAACATTTTTATTAGAATCTTAAAAATATTTATTTTAGTATAATAAAGTGCAAGATTGAAGTTGCTAAAAATTGCGTTGAGTTTTGGCAATTTTTTTTTCTTGACAGTGTAAAGCAGTTCCTTTCATATCAAGATATTTTTCGAACATATTTTGAAAGTTTTCTGCAACCTTACGGAGTGCTGCCAGGTTTTCTTTTTATCACATCACGATGTAGCGAACAAATGTGGCACGTTCCAGAAACCGCTACTTGGGATTTGCCGATTTCGACAATTCTCAAGTAAAAGTAAACAACGCATTAGAAACTTTAGATGCACTGAAATTCGCTACTTTCACAAAAATCGCCGTTTTTTAACATTTTCGCTATTAATTCTTTTTTATAAATCATTTATTTTGCAATTTAACACAATAAAACCACGTTTCCTGTCGAAAAATTGAATATTGAGAAAATTTACTATTTTACGGTTTATTTTATTCTCCTTCTGCCTGTTGTTAGTGTTTAGTGTTGGACAATTTTTGCTCTTAAAATCAAGAAAATTAGCTCGAGCAAAAATAAAACTACTCAAAAACGCGAATATGTGGTAGATTTCAGACCTTGTTTGGTAGATGTGGTAGCTGCTCAAAAAAGTGGCAGATCTACCACAATGTGGTAGAAGTCCGATCACTGGTGGTAAGCCAGCGCGCGCACTGCGCGACGCGACTCGGGCTAGCCCGCCGCGCGAACACCGGCCGCCATGGTGTTATGCACTCTAAATACGTATAATACACTTAGGTCTCTTTTTATGCGGTTTATTTTTTATGCGGATTTGAGTTTATTATGCAGTTTTGCAAACCGTCTTTTCGCTGTAGCGAATTCGCTTTTTTGAGAGCTTTTATTACTTCTTTTCAGTGAGTAAGAGACAATGCTTCTGATAAATAATTTGTCTTTGTATTCTGTGTATAATTCGTGTTTTTATTACAGATAAAGTTTTATTTATTTCATTAATGGTTAGTTTTACATGGAATAATAAATGTTGAAGTGAAGAAATAAATTGTTTTTTTGCTTAAATTGCCTCACTGGATTTTTTTATACGGTTTTTTATAATTTTTTTACATGGAGTATCTGAATTTATGCGGTTTTTGAAAACGCTGGAACGCATCCCCTGTTTTTGTATGAAAGTAATGAACTTTTTTATGCGGATTTTTTTTTTATGCGATTTTCTGAGGAACGCATGTACCGCATAAAAAAAGGCCTAAGTGTATGTTCATAGTATGTGTAGCATGGCGTGCGCAGGTACGGGCTGGGGGAGGCGATTTTGGTGTAAAGATAAAGTCGCATTTTAAAATTTGCATGCAAATTTTGATTTTAACTGTTCAAAATGTTCATAATAAACTCCATGCAATATAAATTCCTTTGTAGGGTTAGGTACAACTCAATTGTTACAATAACAAGTAATTTGTAAGCAAATAAACAACCGACTTCAATTCTCATATAAAAATTCGGATCTAAAACAAATTGGTATGGGACCTCCCCTGAGGCACCACCTTTCCGATAGAAAAAGAATTAATCGAAATCGGTTAATGTGTTCCAAAATTATGCGGTAACATACAAAAAAAAAAATATTCCGATCCTCCTCTCTTTGAAAAGAAATTATTATAAATTTTTTAAAAGCTATATTTCAACATTTCTAATAAAATTTAAACATAACGAAAAATCTTACTTAAACATTGTTTGGTGTAAATTCTGCAACTGAATCAACTTTATTCAAATTATATTCCAAATTTTACTATGGAAATAGTAACATATATTGACTCACTTTTATGTAAAACAATGAGTTGAAGTAAATGAATTATATGGGCTCTTTTTCATGCTTAACAGAAATGATCAATATCGGAGCAATGCGCTACGTAGCATCTACTGATTGCCAATTCACTGATGAGAGTCAACTCAATGGGCCTCATGCATAAAAAGTGAGCTTAAGCTCCGACTCGATTTTCAGTACAAATTCTTGAGCTTGAGCTCACCCCTTCAGTGCAAAAATTTAGTCTGAGCTTAAGCTCACTTTTCATGCATAAGGCCCAATAACTTAACTCTTAGTTACCCACCTCTACCAGAACTATTAAATCATCGAATGAACGCAGATAATATAGCTCTCCAGTAGGGCTCATACAATCAATCGGATATTATGAATCTGATTTAATCAAAAGTTTGTTCTTTATCTTTTTTAAATATGAGAGATCATTACACGAAACTTGGCCAAACACTAGCATATTTACATACATATGTGTAAGCGCTAATCTATTATTATTATCCATTACCCGATCACTAAATTCTCACGTGCTTACTTCGATAAAAATAATTCCTGTAATTTAATAAATTTCCTCAGCCTGGATAATTACAAAGCAAAAATGGAAAAAAGCACTTACATTTTGAGGGTAGTAAATTTAAAGTGTTTTATTGCACATTAAACACACAGTGAATATTAAAACATACATACATACACTTGTGGTCAGCTGATTAAGTTAAGTGACATTTTGACCAGTTTTGGTTATTTTTCTTTTGTTTATTTAATGTTTATAATCTTTTTTTTATAAAAGTCCTGCCATTACATAACTAGCACTACATAAATCCATATTTCTTACAAAAATTATAGAAATTCGACAAACTTTAACAATTACACCCAAAAAAATCTTAAACTTTTCATTAAAAATTTTTAGAAATATTTTAGGTATGCAGTTTTATATCCCATTATATTTTAGTTGGTTAAATGCAAATCTGTTAACGCTAGAAAACTCCGTTGGTCTCTAATAATTTTTTTCTTTGCTGACGGCGCTAGGCATTTTCCTCCGCATCAAAGTAATTGTCGAGCATACTTTATATGAGAGAAAATGGTCAACACCAATCGTCAGCCAAAAAAAAAAATCATGAAAAATTTTCTAGCGTCTTGAAATGTTCACTTTAACCAACTAAAATTTAACTGCATACCTAAAATTTTTAATAAAAGGTTTACAACTTTTGGGTGCACTTGTTAAAGTCTGTTGAATTTTTTTTTTTTTTAATTTTGTAAGAAGTTTCAAATATGGATTTATGTGGTGCTGGTTATGTTATGGTCCTGCCATAAAAAATTATAAACATTAAATAAACCAAAGAAAAATAACCAAAACTGGTCAAAATGTCACTTAGCCTTAATCAGCTGACCACAAGGCTACATATACAAGTATCGCACGCTAACCACGCTAATGGTGATCATTAACAGAATTTATGGACCATTGTCATTTTTTGACAATTCATATCAACTTTGTGTTGATATTTTATTGAATGCATTGTAAAAAAAACTTGCTAAGTTTTTTGGTAAATAAAAAAAACACGATTGTTGGATTCGTGATATTAATGACATTGAGTAAGCATAAAGAAGTGTTATAAAAACATATGCGACACACACAAACACGTCTAAATATTGATATAAAGTGTTTATTTATATATCTGTGTGTATCAAAAAAAGCATTGGAATTTATGTTACATATGTACATGTGTACGAGTACAACGTGTAAACATTTATGTAATTAAGCTTTAGTTTGCACAATTAGTTCTAAAGGAGACAAGTAAAATATAGTCTTAGTTCGGGAGGAGCCGAATATTAAATACCCGGCGCTAGTATTGAATATAGTTTTGTCACCTTTCCGAAAACTACCGCTACTACTTTGGACCACGTTAATCCATTTCTATAATTATTTTTTTGAAGGAAAGGTGATACCATAGGGGTGGTCCCTTACTAATTTGGCTTAGAACCGTTCATTGGATCATGAAGAAATAAACAGTAATCTCAAATTTTTATATGAGAATTTAAGTCGGTTTTGTTTTTTGCTTAAAAATTACTTGTCTATAATTAATTTCCTCAAAAATTTTGCAACAAAATTTTTCCCTCACAAAAACTTATTTAATTCTGTTTGGGTAATTTTTTCTACATTTAGAAAAATTTTTTTCCTAAGAAATGCATTTTTTCTTAAAAAAATATTTTTTTTCCCCTCAGAAAGCAATTTTTCCCTAAAATATTTTTTTTTTTATTCCCGAGTGCACTTGTGTGTGTGCGGTGAGTGTCTGTCCGTCCGTCTGTGGACACGATAACTTGAGATATCTTAACGAAACTTGGTATGTGTACTTCTTTTCAATGTAGGACGGATGGTATTGAAAATAGGCAAAATCGAACAATAACCTCCCATATAACGGTAGTTTTAAGAAATACGATTGTAGATTTTTCTATTTTTGGTATAAATATTTATTTCTTACATTTTATGTTAATAATAGATTCATAAATAAAAATTAAACACATTATAAAAAAAAACTTTAAAGTGATTCACACAGGTATCTTATGGGCGGAGAAAATATACATATGTGAAGCATGTTTCCCTTGGTCCTCAAAAGGTTAATACATCAACCTGTAGAAACAAAAGTACGCTCGGATCAAACGGAAAGTCATTAAATGATGTCGGCCCAATTTCCTGCGTTTTAACACAATCCGCCTTTGTACACTCCAGATCTGGTTAGATTATTTTGTTTTCATTGAATTTATCGAGTTCTTTCTAGTTTTTCTTATCTATTCATTTAAATGTACTTAGAAGAAAGTCATACAAAGTCATAGCTGTAAAGGATTAAATGAGATCTAAATTCAATGAGATAAACTGCGCTAATCTATACACACATTCGTGTTGCCTTGTGGTTGATTGGCTTTATTAATTTTTGAATTAAGCTAAGTCAATGGCGAAATTATTGAGAGTGGTTAGTTTGAAAGTTGAATGCGTTGATCTAAATAAAATTAAATTGAATTGTTGCATTACTTCTCACGCCAGCTCATCAGCAAACTCTATCCCTGGCCTGGCTGTGACAGTACTGCCTTATTCTTCGCTGGTCGAAGTTATTGCTGCTTGTTGATGATCCTATATAAGAGGGGTCTTATGGCCGCTTCTATATCTTAAATGATAACCGAGAAAGCACTACTCCAAACCTTTTCACCGTTTATTCTGGCGCACCGGGTCCATAACAGTTCGCACCTATTCTGTCTTCCAACATTGACCCGCCTGTGAAAGATTCCATTTGGCAAGACTTCCTGGTGTGGGATTTACATGCCTACACATATCTGGCATTTTCTGCCAAAGCAGATTACTTTTAGCATGGAGTGAGAAAGCTTGCAATTTTCTAAGCCCGGAACGCGACAAGACCGACAAGTTGTATGACGAAAAAATCTTCTCCGAGTAAACTTTCAAACTAAATATGTAGTGGGGGATAGGTGGTAATTAGAAACTTTTTTTCGCGACCCGGGCTACCCTCCAACGTATGTACCTACATATGTATACATATCTATATCTGTGGGTATGTGTCACCATGAGGCTTGTTTACCCCTACGAAGAAGTGGCAACTAATCGCTTTAGTAGGTTTGTATTATGGCCCGGCATTCGACGCCGCTATCATCCAGTTCTTTTAGATTTTACTAAAAAAAATGCACTGACATGTTTTAGTACCTACATATATGT